>NC_036842.1:3608211-3756798 GCF_002910315.2 Salvelinus sp. IW2-2015 | reverse complement strand
AAGGGAGGAGAAGAGAGAGCTTACTTTTACGTCTAGCGGCGATTACAACACAGAACCAGCCCCAAGTTAATCATTATAGTAAAGATGAGCGGGGGAGATGGAGGAGGACCGAGAGAAGGACTCCGACAGGCCAGCAGGACACAGAAGAAAATCAAAAGAAGCTCGGCAGGGACACAGATATAGATGCAAGGAAGCAGATAGGAGCAGACTACAAAAGAACCAAAGTAGCAGAAGCCAGCCGGCTGCACAGGTAACAACTCAATTCATATGAAAGTAACGCTGAACTCTCCATATTCTTCGCCCCGGGTAGGCCAGGCAAGGACCATGAAACCCGATCAACCTCCATAAGGCGTCAGACCAGGGTTCCAGTCACTCTAACCGGTGACGCGGAATGGGGAGGATCGCTCCTAGGCTTGGGGCGGGCGGGCATTTGGAGGAATGTGAGTCTGATCCTAGCTAGTTGAATTTAACAACGCTGGCGGGATGGCATCCAGCTGCACCCATTACCCTCCGTTGTTGTCACGATGTCCCGTCTACAACCAACTGGTACTGTCCCCCGCCAGCCGTCGCCTGAGCTGTGTCCCATTTACCTTTGTCCATTTTTTTATGTTGTTATTTAAGTAGACGCTTTATCCAAAGCGACTTACAATGAGCAATTAGAGGAGGTGGTTGAAGGGCGAGCGATGGACAGGGTATTTCATCAGTCGGCTAGGGTATTGAACCTGCGGCTCAACCACATAGCGCTACTCTCCCTTCTCTCTTTGCCTGTCCACCCTTCCCCCCCTACACTCGCTCAATCCGATGCTTGGCCCAACTTCAATCTCCCTAAACCTGCACCCTGCTGAACTCCCGTGAGTTCAGTGCAATCAATCTGGTCATAGCCTCCACATTGCCCTCTGATAGGCTGAAGTCTCTCCCCATCAATAATTTCTGATTGTGTCTGCACACTTTCCTCTCTCAATCTGCGATGATCTCTAGTGACAGGCATCATTTGAATGGCCAGACAGGGGAAAGACAAACGCTCCTGACTATGCTAGATCCAGATGCAGATGAAGGAAGGAATCGTGAGAAAGAAGTATTGACCTGAGTAGCACGTCAGATTACGCACCGAAATCGTTGCAGTGTTCCACTTCCTCTCACGGTTGTTGTGAGGGTGAGATGCAAAAACACAGTCTCAATGTCAACAGGGAAGAGCGCGACTCCGGATGCTGGCTCCCACTCTCGTATTCTATCTCTGGTTAGAGCCAGGTTCTCGCGCTGTTCATTGTGAGGAAGTAGTTACCACAGCTGTGTACGAGAGCTTCAGTTTCTTTGACAATTTCTCAACATGGAATAGGCCTTCATTCTTCAGAGCACAGCATGACTGAGCGAGTTTTAGAAGAAAGTTCTTTGTTTTCTGGCCATGTTTGGAGCCTGTAATCGAATCCACAAATGCTGATGCTCCAGATACTCAACCAGTCCTAAGGAAGGCCAGTTGTATTGCTTCTTTAATCAGCAACAACAGTTTTCCAGCTGTGCTAACATTCTTGCAAAAGTTATTTCTAATGATCAAATTAGGCTTTTAGAATTATTAACTTGGATTAGCTAACACAACGTGCCATTGGGAACACAAGAGTGAGGGTTGCTGATAATGGGCTCTGTACACCTATGTAGTGTCGTGTCTTTGCTATGCCGGATTAAGTGATATGATCATGCTATCTATAAAATAATTTCTCTGTAATTAATGATTACCTGATTATAGCAGCTGGGCAGGAAATAAGTAACTAGAAAGTCGGGGCACACGAAAGAATGTTCTAGAGCTGTTATATCTTACGAAATATACTCAAAGACCGTTGTAATCTTTTACGCAGTAGCAGCAGTCATATTTAATCCTCACTTATTTAGTCCTCATCTGAAAGTTGTAAATTCTTGTTATCTTCACCGAACCCTGGCTAACAAAGTTGAATTGGCAATACAAAAGAGTATTAATTATTACTAAATACCTAACTAATCACAAGACAAGAATGGCATGATACATGCAGAAGCCTCATACATTGATGGACCTGGTGAACGGAGCCGATATAAGCGGCTGGTTACACGAAAGAAAATGGGGGGGTTAAGTGAAAGAGCAGGTAAGACTGAGAACAAAGGGAGAAGCTATGGCTATCGTATACTATATCAACATTCTAAATGACCTCCCTTGAAAAAGTGAGAATGCAATAATATTTACTCTGAGCTGCGCTTCCGGTAGATTGGTCCGTCGAAGGGAAGGCCGGTTTGCTCCTGAAGAATTCCTCTTGGTGAACTGGCAGCGTTCGGTAGAATTGGATACTCTCTGTCTGTCCTCTCCTAGCCACGGTTTGCGGGTGCGAGGAGGTAGCACTTCTTTATGTGAATAAGAGTTCAACAGCTCATGAACCAAGTTGCCTAATATCTTTAGCTCATGCTATATTCTGGCTTGGTAATAGTCGAAATTTCATCCTTCGGAGCGTTGTAGGTCGTCACCGTTCAACATTGAAATTATTGTAATTTTTCGTTAGGTTGGTTCTCTAAGGTTGGCTTAGTTCTGTAGGTGGTCTTTGTCCTTTCAACGTGGGGACCTCAAGTCCACCACAATCCTTGGAACAGGATTGATCTAAGCCCTTTTAACGTAGGACCGTCGCCCGTATAGTCCCTGGAACAGAACGTTACATTTTGTCAAGGGGGCTTATATAGGACTGGAGAGAGAGGCTGTGTTTCATAGTTTACAACCCAGTGTCTGTTCACATTGGGCGGCGGCCATCTGAGTGAGCAGAGTGGTGTGCTTCTGAGCAAAACCGTTCTGCTCAATTAAGAAGCTAAAATTACATTTCATATCTTTTCCACAAATAGTTTCATATTTAAACATTTAAATTGCACAACAATTCCATGTGGAATCTGATAACTAGAAATGTGTCGACTTTCCAAGATACAGTGTATGTCATCCTGTACTTAGTAATAATGTCTCAGACAACAACTGATCATATTATCATTATCGTACCAAGCATATTTTCAACTGGTTGGATTACCGAAATAATTCGGTTCGCGTTTCCCATCTTTTGATGTCACCAAGACTCTCCATGTTAACAAAGGTTTTTCAACAAGTCACATCGGTAGAGAGAAGAAAAGGGGAAAGGTATTTACTGGGGAGTCATAAACTCCCCCAACAGGCCAGCGTCATGACAGTAGATATTAATGAAGAATCAGCCGTTTTCCAGCTACGATAGTCTTTACAAATTAACAATGTTCTACACTGTTTTCTGATTCATTTTGATGTTATTTTAATGGACAAAAAAATGTGCATTTCTTTCAAAAACAAGGCCATTTCGTTGCACCCAAACTTTTGAACGGTTTTTGAACTCCCCTGAGGGGAATATTTGGCTGCTAAGGTTTGCCTTCGAAGGCTTTTTGGAATCTCCTTCACTGTGCTTTGCTGTGGCTGAATGTTTGCGTTTTTCTATACCCGCCTTGTGTGGTTGGTGGGTGGTGGTGTATGTGTGTATGGAGATGTGTTTTTATCGTGTGTGTGTGTGTGGTAGCATATGTTGGTGGGCTTGTTCAAAGAGGCCATTCCTGCGTCTTCCTTGGGCTGCTCCTCTCTTCCTATCTCTCATCACTTGCTCGTCCTCCACTGCTGGCTCAGTGGTGGGTCTGCTTGGGTGGGTGACCGAGCGTACAGGGGACAGAGGGGGACGAGGATACGAGGAGGAGCTCTCCAAGACACTGTCTCTGTCGTGGCTGGAGCGAACGAGACTGGAAACAGGAGCGAGGTGACACCAATAAGTCAACTTAGATATCCCCAGAGTGCTTGCCGGCTCCTGGTGTGGGAGTGGTTCCCCCCCCTCCTCTCCTGCCCTCCTGACCTCGCTGTGAGACACCTGCTGGGTGACCTGAACCTTCTTGCTGAGCGAAGACTCTCCTGTGAGGTGAACAACCAGACAGTAACGTCTCTCTCCCTCTGCATCTCCTCTCGCTCCGCTCGCTCTGTCGCTAAATTCTCTGTTCCTTTTTCTCGCTCGCTCTATCTATCTCTCTCCTCTCTCTCGCTTCTTCCATTTTTTCCCTTCTCGCTCTCTCTCTCGCTAAAATTATCGCTCTCTTCCCTTTCTCTCTTACCCATGCGCTCTCCCCTTCGATCTCCTTTCCTCTTGTCTTTCTCTTGCTCCGGCTTTCCATTTTTTCTTCTTCTCTCTCTCTCACCCATCTCCTCTGACATTTACAGAAATACGGCAGTGATTCAGAGGCTCTCTTTTGAAAGGAGAACGAGAACAGTCAGCCCCGTCGCTCGCTTTCGGTCCCCTCCCTCCCTCTCTTTGTGCTAAAGCAGAAGGCTGTGCGGACCTCGTTGGCCCTGCGTGTCGTTTGCCATGCCACCTCACACAAATATAAACTGGTAACAACGAAGCTATGCTGCTAGCTTCTAACTCGAGTCAATCTGTTTGGCCCTTGGTGTGTATATGGAGTATTTCAGAAGCAGCACCAAACACCTCCTGAGAGCTGGATTTTTTCTATTCTGCCAGATTCACTGCACTCAACCCATACCTCTCCAGCTGTCTTAAGAGTTAGTCAAGCAGCAGTGGTGGGAAAAGTAGCCAATTGTCATACTTGAAGTAAAAGTAAGACGCATTATATAGAAAATGACTCAAGTAAAAGTTCATGTCACCCAGTAAAGATACTACTTGAGTAAAATGATTTGTTTATAGGATCGAAAGTAAATATAATGTTAAAATGTACTTTATCAAAGAGTATAAAATCATTTCAAATTCCTTATCTCAGGTCAAACCAGACAGCACAAATTTCTTCTTTTACGGAACAGCCAGAGGGCACGCCACACTCAGATGAATATTTACAAACAAAGCATTGTGTTTTAGGTGCAGTCTGCCAGATCTAGGAGAGCAGTCGGATGACCAGTGATGTTGTCTTGGTAAGTGCGTGAATTGGACCATTTTCCGTTCTATTCTAAGCATTCAAATGGTAACAAATCATCGTCAGGTGTCAGGCCAAATGTATGAGTAAAATAGTACAATTATTTTCTTCAGAAATGTGTGTATGGTAGAATATTAAAGTACGCAGTATTTTACAATATAATACCTATGAGAGTAGTACTTAGCACTTGTTGCTGTCTATGAGTGTCGAGGCATAAAGGACCACAATAGCGTCACAAAGTACTTACTCTGGATACTCACCGCCTGTTTAACCTTTCAACGAGTACAACCCACCCGGATACCGGAGCACCCCCCCCAGCACACACTGATTAGCATAGCTTAGCATAGCTTCAAAGTAGATAGTAGATCTAAATATCATTAAATCACAAGTCCAAACACCAGATGAAAGATACACATCTTGTTGAATAAAGCCACCATTTTCAGATTTTTTAAAATGTTTTACAGGGAAGACAAAATATGTAATCTTGATTAGCTAAACCAACGTTAGCAAATACCACACTATTCTAACTCCATCAGTTTCTTACTCCTTCAGGTGCATCCCAATTCGGCTCACCTAAGATATTCGATTATCCACTAACCAAATGAAAAAACTCTTCAGCTGACAGATCTGATAACATATTCATGGTATAGGATATTTTTGTTAGAAAAAACAGTGCATATTTCAGGTAGAAATCACAGTTTTACAAATGCATCCCACCATCAAAATCGACTAGAATTGACTAGATAGAGCAACAGTGTATGACCAAATTTAACTCATCATAAAACATTTCATAAAATAGACAAAGCCATAGCAGGGAAAGACCCAGTTCTTGTGATTTCATGACCATATTTCAGATTTTCTAAGCGTTGTTCAGCGAAAACACCAAATAAATCGAGTAAGTTAGCATACCACATGACAAACGTTACCAAGAGCATCCGATTCAGCCAAAGAGCGCTATAAGTAATCACGCAAAATATATTAATTTTTCAACTAACCTTCTCAGAATTCTTCGATGACACTCCTGTCAACATAATTTACAAATATACATATACAGTTTGTTCGAAGAGGTGCATTTAGCCATACAAAACCGGATCGGTTACCAATAAAAAATACTAGGAAAGTTAAGCCTCAATATGCTGACGTCATCTATTCAGAGTGATGCTAGTTTTAATTGAAGGCTAATCATTCATACTTGACTCTAAAAAAATACAGGGTTGACAGCAATTCGAAAGACAAATTAGTTCTTAATGCAACCGCGGATTACATTTCTTAAAATATCTTACTTTTCAAATACAGGGTTGCGCAAAGTGAAGCCTATACAAACAAATATGGCGAATTTATGCGCTTTAGAAATATTGCGGACAGAAACTACGGTTTATCATAATTAAATAGTTGCTGTACTGGAAGCTGTCTTCCATCACTATTCTTGGGCAATGTATCCTTTTCTATGTATAAACGTCCCTTTTTGGTCGATAGAGTTGCTCTCATGTCTTCCGAAATGTCCACGCAACCAACGACCGACTCCCTAAAACGTGTGTCCAATACTTGTCAGAACGCTACAGCAAAGAACATTCTCAAATCGCACGTAAACGGATATAGAATTGATGATAAAGACGGTCTCAAATTAACTACACTTAATGATGTTTTTAAAAAACTATAACGACTGAAAACATGACCGATGAAATAATTGCTGGTTAAGAAAACGATTTGGAACGAGGAGGTCCGAATGGCCTTTCACCTTGAGGCGCACGTTGAGAAAAGGACGTCTGCTGTACATTTTTGTCATTATAATGGGCTGGTGAACGTCCATTCGACTTTCATTGACATAACGTGGATTGAACGTACAGACACCCAGAGGAGACAGTAGGCAGTGTCGGTTTCTTCATAGCATTCACTGTGGCCTCTATAAACAGACCCCAGATCAGAGGGTAAAAATTTCTGAAATCTGACCTGTCATGAACAAAATAGTGCTGTAGAAAATTGTTCTGTAGCACTCAGAGACAAAATTCCAACTTAATAAGAAAATAGAAGGTGTTTTTCTATACCAATAATAACAATAATATGCATTTGTAGATCAAGAAATTAGGCAACGCAGGCATGTTAAGTTTGGAGACACAAATATCTAATTGGGAAGCAGCACCATCCCCCTATATAGTTCAAGAAGTTTTAAGCATGCAATCTACCGGCCGTCTCCTCTGGCCCTGTTTGGGTTCTGGAGGGGTCGCCAAGATCTGTCGGAGTGGGGACACGGCGAGGGTTTGGAGTGGGACTAGGCGACGCACGACTGGTGGAGGCAGGATGATTGGCGTTAGTTAATTAGTGAGGCCTGTGTTGCGGGTCCCTATTTTTTTAATGAGTCTTTCGCGATGAGTCTGTCTCATCTGTCTTTCTGTCTGCTAAACATTGCAAAACGTCCTTCAGAGACGCTGCTAGCCAGGCCAGCCAGCTAGACTGGCTGCTGTCATAAACAAGCCAGTCCCCCGGGCAGTGCCAGCTCTCCTCCACCCTCTGTCCATGTTTTTCATCCTCTCTCTTGTTCAACTCTTTTTAATTGTTCTAAGTTTCTCGCTCTCTCCTCATCGCTAATCCACTTGTCACCCCGCTCTCTCTCGTCCCTTGCACGGTCTCACCCCTTATCTAACTATCTTCTGTCTCGTATCCTGGGCTCCGTCGTCCTCTCGTTCGTCGTCTTGTTTGTGTTCTTGCCGTATGTCTTTCACTGGTCTTCCCTTTTCTCCGTTGTCTCCATACCACATGATTCTCTAATCTCCTATGTCTTTGTGTTCGAGTGGATCCTCCTTAGATTGAAGGATCTAAATCTATCATCACTCAATGTAAAACACAGGACATCTCTCACCCCATGTGACGTCACAGCACACAACGCACAACATCACCAGATGACATAATCAAAAAGGCCAGGTGACAGGGAAGGAGTATGGTAGACGGATCCTTTCCCTGTCACCTCTAGAGCCCCTTAGTCAGACATTGATGAGGAGAATAAATATGTGATGAAGGGAGAAATGACGTGATGGAGTGAAACGTACGAACACAGCAGTAGGGTGTATGAAAGTAGATGTAACCTGGGTGTTGAGTACTGTAGCAGCAATTAGGTGGAAGATGTGAGATAGAGGAAGTGGGGCCTCTCAGCCGTGTGGTGCTCAGATAGTGGTTGTGTGAGATAAGAACTACAGGACAAGAAAATGGGGAAGAAGCCGAGGGAAGATATATAGTGTGTTGACGAGACAAATTAAAAATTGGAAGGTGGACAAACACTGAATCTAAGGGGCTGGACTACGAAGCTGGTAGGACTGTGGAGGTGTGGAAGAAGTACTGCCGTATCGGCTCTGTCCTACTCGGTGGGTGTCGTGTTGTGGGTCAGTAAGTATATGACATCGCTGGTGGAGCAGTAGCTGCATGCGTCAGGGAGCTTGACCCTAGCTGTGACTCATCAGCGCTCATCCTCGGACGTCCGAGGCGTGAGATAGGTAGCATGTTGATCAGAGGCTATTCATGACATCAGGTATGGATTTGCAGTATCCAAACCGACGACCACTCCACTCACAGGACAGCACACACACACTTACACACACATGAGCGATGGTTTTGTCAAAGCTCTCGGTCCGCCTCAGACTAGGCCGTGCACCGTCTGTGATGGCACGACGCGAGCGGTCTGCTGTGATCTAGACATTAGCCAATAACTAATGATGGGCGGGATGCTGTTTCCAGGAGGGCATGATGAAGGACATGATTCTGAATTGGGATGCTCCCTAAATGTTTCTGAAAAGAACTTACGCTGCGTAGGTTGTTCCACACTTATGATCGAGAGCCCGTGTTCACTATTTGCGCTTATTACTTTGGGACAACAAAATGCTTTGGTAGTGATCAGACCCTAAAATACTGTAGTTGCACATATCTAATGTGGTCTCATGGGTAGTGGTAGAAAGGCATTAATGTTGCTCATGGCGGACCCGATATATGCTCATAGGACAGGTCAAGGATTCCAGATTACTTTACTCTGGATGGTTGTATAAAGGGGTATAAGCAACACGAACTGGCTACGTTTCTGAGTGCTGTATATACGTTTTCAAGAGTGATGGGGTTCCCAGCCATTGACTCTTGTCGCAGCGTTTTATTCCAAACCGTACTTGGGATCGTGCGCTTGTGCAGCTTCTCCTTCACAAATTCTTCGGTAGTTTTCTAACAGTTCCGTATTTACGTTTGTTTAAAAAATTCTAAAATGCAACTGTTCACTATTGCCGGCTTTTATTATTTCGTTTGCGTTCTGGCATCTTTGCTTGGTTGAACAGTCTTTGGTAACACCTCGGGAAACGGTCGCTCGGTTTAGACCAATTTTCCTGAAATCGCAGTCTTTTGATCCTTTGATTGCCTACGGATTCAAGAAATGAGAGAGTGTTGTATAATATGATATTAGTTCAGTGTGTGTGAAATTAAAGGATGAGAAAGTTGCAGTTTGTTTTGTATATACTAACCTCTGTCTCGGGGCAGAGATGGCTTTGGTTCATTAGAAATGGTGCAATTCCGTAACTTGTGATTGGTTCATGTTAGTCAATTATTGTATATAAATAATCATCTGAATAGATGCGTAGAATTTGAGGCTATTTTACTTTTTGTGAGGGTTGCTTTCTTTGGTCAAAACACGTTGTATGATGTCGCGGTTCAGGAGATTTCTCGTACTTCTGAATAATATTCTGGCTGCGGTGAGATGTGATTGGGGATGATTCGGTTGTGTTAATGTTTTTGCTGTTTTGAAATGCGTAGAAATATGTGAAAGATGGTTATGATTTATTTTGATGAGTGGTAATGATTAATTAGTGTTTTGGGGTGATGTAAGTAATTATTTTAAAAAATTTATAGAGTGTGTAGAAGTGTTTTGGTTATGATATATTATGTGGAGATAGTAGACACTGATGGTTATACGTGTGTATTGTAAAGTGTCCTCCGCCTAACTACGCCACCTCTCCCCATATCTGTTTAATGAAAAGAATTTTAAATTGACATGTGGTTTAAGAGTGTATTTGTGTGTTTCGGATTAATGTTTTAGATTATATTATTAGTTTATATGCTTCATACGTGGAGGTCGGGGGTGATCTGGTGGGGTTATTAGTGAGGGGGATAAAGTATTTGGGCGTGTTTACGTGATAGAGAAAAAAAGTCTAGTATTATCGTAAATCATTGTCTTCAAAAAAATTGAGAATAATGAATTTTACATCCATATTTTATACAAGATTGTATTTGATGCTTGATGATCAGACAATGGTATGATTCAGAAACGCTCTAAGCCAGCTGTTGGAGTTCAACAAGTTGTCGTATGAGTGTGGAGTGTGTTGGATTTGTAGAATCGTCTGGTTGGTTCGTCTCTAAAGGATTTAATGCATTAATTGATAAGTTCAATTTCAAGATTATTTATTCGATCATTAACAATCATTAATAAGATAGTATCAGGTGACATACTTTTCTTGAGTATCATATATGTTATTTTAAAGTATAAGAATGGCACTTTTCACCATGTGTTACTAACTTAAGAAGCTGGAGAGATGGGTTGAGTGAGTCATCTGGAGTAGCAATCAAATCAGCTCCAGGAGTGTTTGGTGGCCTCTTGAATATCCCAATATAAAAGGGCCAACTCATTGTACCGATTGAAGCAGCGCTAGCTTCGTTGTTAACATTATTTGTGAGGTGGATGGACGACACGGGGGAACGAGGTCCCCAGCCTCTGCTTTAGCACCAAGAGAGGAGGGATGGCGAGAAAGGCTGAGCAGTAGGGGCTGACTGTTTCTCGGTGCTCCTTTTAAAAGACCTCTGAGATCAACTGCAGTATTTCTGTATGTCAGAGGAGATGTGAGAGAGAGAGAAGGAAAAGATGAAAGGGCGGAGCAAGGAAGACAAGAAGGAAGGGAGAATCGAGGGGGAGGACAGCATAGGGTAAGAGAGAAGGGAAGAGACGATAATTAGCGAGAGAGAGAGGGAAGGGAAAATGGGAAAGCGGGGAGAGAGGAGAGAGTAGATAGAGCGAGTAGAAAAAGGACATACAGAGACACTTTTAGCGAGCAGAGCGAGGCGTGAGCGGCAGAGGAAGATGCAGAGGGGAGAAGTCTCTCTCTCTCTCACCTCTCTCTCTCTCTCTCTCTACACCTCCTCTCTCTCTGCTCTAACCCTCTCTCTCTCTCTCGCTCTACACCTCTCTCTCTCTCGCTCTACACCTCTCTCTCTCTCAATTTGCTTTATTGGCATGACGTAACAATGTACATATTGCCAAAGCTTATTTTGGATATTTACAATATAAAAATGAGAATCAAAATTGTCAACGGGACAACAGTAACAACAATAACCAAGTGTCAAATTAACCATACATTCAACAATAACAATAAGCATACAGTAGAGGACATGCGCAGGTTGATTGGTCTGTCAGACACTGTCCCTCAACTTATGGCAGGCAGCAATGTAGTGCGCTGCCAACCCACAGCTCTCTGCGTCCTCCCCCAACAGGACGGGTAGCCTATCCTCATCAGAGGGGTCTTTGAAACCTTGAATAAGGGTTTCACATTTGGGGAAATGACACACTCTAATTGTTTTATATTTTTGACATTTTGTGCAGCTCCGTCTCAGGTTCTGCTGTTGTGCAGTGGTTGCACAGCCTTTCCTCTACAGGGAGCCATGTTTTCCTGTGTCTACCCTTCTCAATGGCAAGGCTGTGCTCACTGAACCTGTACTTTGTCAATGTTTTTCTAAGGTTTTGATCAGTAACCATGGTCAAGTATTTAGCCACAGTGTACTGTTGATTTAGGGCCAGATAGCACTGCATTTTGCTTTGTGTTTGTGTTTCCCAATAAGCAATATAGTTTTGTTTTGACTGTTGTAATTTGGTTTATTCTGATTGATTGGATGTTCTGGTCCTGATGCTTCAGTGTGTTAGTAGAACAGGTTTGTGAACTCAGCCCCAGGACCAGCTAGATGAGGGGACTCTTTTCTTTGCTCAGCTCTTGGCATTGCAGGGCTTGGTAGTGATATGAGAGGGGGTCACTGTATTTTAGATGTTTCCAAAACTTAATTGCTCTTTTTTGAGTTTTTATTATTAGTGGATATTGGCCTAATTCTGCCCTGCATGCATTGTTTGTAGTTTTCCTCTGGACATGTAGGATAATCTTACAGAACTCTGCATGCAGGGTTTCAATGGGGTGTTTGTCCCATTTGATGAAATCTTGTTTTGCAAGTGGACCCCACACCTCACTGCCATAAAGTGTAATTGATTCAATTAGTTTTAGCCTAATTTTAATAGGTATTTCAATTTGAATTAGCTTTTTAATGGCGTAGAATGCCCTGCGTGCTTTCTCTCTCAGTTCATTCACTGCCTCATTAAGGTGTCCAGTTGAGCTTATTTTTTAACCCAAGTAATTGTAGTGTGTACAGTACTCTATATTTTGTACCAATTGAGAACTTTGGTCTAATTCCCTGATCTGGATCTTCTCTGGGAAATCATTATTTTAGTATTTTTGAGGTTTACTGCTAGGGTCCAGGTCTGGCAGTACTGCTTTATCAGGTCCAGGCTCTGCTGTAGGCCATGTGCTGTGGGTGACAGCAGGCATAGGTCATCTGCGAAGAGTGGACATTTAACTTCTGAATTGTGGAGACTAACACCAGGGGCTGAGGATATTTCTAGAATAGTGGCCAATTCGTTAATGTAAATATTGAAGAGTGCAGGTCTCAGATTGCAACCCTGGCGAAGGCCCCGCCCCTGGTTAAAGAATTCTGTTATTTTCTTACCAATTTTAATGCTGCACGTATTGCCAGTATACATTGATTTAATTATGTCATATGTTTTACCCCCTACACCACTTTCAATAACTTTGTAGAACACTCTCTCTCTCTCTCAGATCGCCATCTCTCTCTCTCTCTCTCTTCGCCTCTTCTCATCTCGACCCCTCTCTCTCTCGACCCCACTCTCTCTCGACCCTCTCTCTCTCGTCGACCCCTCTCTCATCTCCTCTCTTCCCGACCCTCTCTCTACCCCTCTCTCTCTACTAAAGCCTCTGTCTGGCTGGGAGGCTAACCATGTTAACACATAATATAGACTGACAGTCGTCTGGATTTATTCAAGTGATGGAGATAAAGGAGAGAGATTCCTCAGGAAGGAGAGGAGGAGAAAGTGCCTCTGGTTGTTTTATTCTATTAGCCTCTCTCCACCTCACCGTGCGATTTTGGCTAATTGACAGAGTAATGTGACGACATGACATGGAAAATTGGGTGTGGCGTGCTTTTGTGTTGCGGGTGGGGGGGGGGAGTAGTGGTCTTTGTGTGTGCGCACTCCTGTCTCTGTGTTTTACTCTGCGAGTGAGCCGTGAAGCCATACTCTACAACCACTGCACACAATAAATGAGTTACCATATTTTCTCATAGTACGCCTCAATTGACATCTCAGCCCTTTGAGACAATTACAGTACATCATTAACAGATGGTGGAATTATTTAAAACCTCTCGCCATGTCATTTGAAGAAAGTGACACTCGATTAAAAAAAAAAAAAAAAAAAGAGATCATGATCGACAACACATTCAACTCAATCGTGTAATTGTGTGCCTGAGGTAAGCGGGTGTGTGCGTGTGTAGGACTTGTTGCTAAGCTACTGAATAAAGAGACGATGCCCTGCTTAAGTGTTCCAGAAATACCTCTAACTGGCAGCCAGCCCTCTCCTCTCTCCGTTAATCTAGTGAGCAGATCATCCCACTTTGTAATGGCCTGTTGAATTAGATAGTTAGCAATAAAGCTGCTAGCTGCTCGTTTATTACACGTGCGATCCTTGCTAAGATGGCTCCTAAACGAGACACTTAACCTCCAATATTATATCTCAGTCTTATCAGAAATAAAGCTTCTCTCTCTGAGTGTTGTGTGACTGTTGATCAACGGTGCTGTGTGTTGTGCGCGTGAGTCTTGTTTGTATCGATTGAGCTTCAGTCACGTGCTACGAATACTTCGTATGAACCCGAAACACACACGCATGCGCGCGTCAATGTATTGCGTTCTCTTTTTTTCAATTTGTTTGTGCTGTTCTGTGCTCATCACAACACACTCAAGGTTCAACACACACGCACAATAACAACGGTTTTATCTGTTGTTCCAGCTGACGGTTTATCCGTCTGCAGTAAAAAGATAATATTGGATTAAATCAATGCTGCCTTCAGCCAACTGAGCTCCCAACTCAAAGTAATGGAAGGGCTCCATTGGCATGGCAACAGCAATCAAAACAGCTGCTATTATTTTAGGAACTATGTACTGAACAAAAATATCAACACAACATGTAAAGTGTTGGCCCCATGTTTCATGAGCTGAAATAAAAGATTCCAGAAATGTTCCATACGCACAAAAAGCTTTTTTCTCTCAAATGTTGTTTACATCCCTGTTAGTGAGCATTTCTCCTTTGCCGAGATGATAATCCATCCACCTGACAGGTGTGTCATGAAGCTGATCAAATAGCATGGTCATTACACAGGTGCACCCTGTGCTGGGGACAATAGGGCCACTCTAAAATGTGCAGTTTTGTCAAACAACGCAATGCCACAGATGTCTCAAGTTTTGAGGGAGCTTGCAAATTGGCATGTTGACTGCAGGAATGTCCACCAGAGCTGTTGCCAGAGAATTGAATGTTAATTTCTCTACCATAAGCCGCCTCGTCGTCGTAAAGAATTTGGCAGTACGTTCAACCGGCCTCACATTCGCAGACAACGTGTAACCATGCCAGCCCAGGACCTCCACATCCGGCTTCTTCACCTGTGTCATCGTCTGAGACCAGCCACCTGGAAAGCTGATGAAACTGAGGAGTATTTCTGTGTGTAATAAAGCCCTTTTGTTGGGAGAAACTCATACTGATTGGCTGGGCCTGGCCCAACCATGTGAAATTCATAGATTAGGGCCACAGATTATGTCATCTCTATTGCACTCTCCACTGCCCTTTCCCAGCTCGACAAAAGGAACACTTATGTGAGAAGGCTATTAATTGACTACAGCTCAGCATTCAACACCATAGTGCCCACAAAGCCCATCACTAAGCTTCTACCCTCCCTCTGCAATTGGATCCTGGACTTCCTGACGGGCCGTCTCCAGGTGGTAAGGGTAGGTAACGACACATCCGGCACGCTGATCCTCATCACGGGCCCCTCAGCGGTGAGTGCTCAGTTCCCTCCTGTATTCCCTGTTCACTCATGACTGCATGGCCATGCACGAGTCCAACACCATCATTAAGGTTGCCGATGACAGAACAGTGGTAGGCCTGAACACCAACAACGATGAGACAGCCTATAGAGAGGAGGTCAGAGACCTGACCGTGTGGTGCCAGAACAACAACTTCTCCCTCAACGTGATCAAGACAAAAGGAGATGATTGTGGACTACAGGAAAAGGAGTACCGAGCACGCCCCTATTCTCATCGACGGTCTGTAGTGGAGCAGGTTGAGAGCTTCAAGTTACTTGGTGTCCACATCACCAACAAACTAACATGGTCCAAGCACACCAAGACGGTCGTGAAGAGGGCACGACAAAGCCTATTCCCCCTCAGGAGACTGAAAAGATTTGGCATATGTCGTCAGATCCTCAAAGTCATACAGCTGCACCATCGAGAGCGTCCTGACTTGTTGCATCACCGCCTAGTATAGCAACTGCTCGGCCTCCGACCGCAAGGCACTACAGAGGGTAGTGGGAACGGCCCAGTACATCACTGGGGCCAAGCTTCCTGCCATCCAGGACCTCTATACCAGGCGGTGTCAGAGGAAGACCCTAAAAATGGTCAGACTCCAGCCACCCTAGTCATAGACTGTTCTCTCTGCTACCACACGACAAGCGGTACCGGAGGGCCAAGTCTACGTACTAAAGACTTAACAGCTTCTATCCCCAAGCCGTAAGACTCCTGAACAGCTAATCAAATATTTACCCAGACTATTTGCATCTCCCTCCCCTCTTTTACACTGCTGCTGCTGTTTATTATCTATGCATAGTCACTTTTAATAACTCCACCTACATGTACATATTACCTCGACTAACAAGTGCCCCCGCATATTGACTCTGTACCGGTATCCCCCTTTATCTATCTTTTACTTACCACTTATTTTTCTTAACTGCATTGTTAAGGGCTTGTAAAGTAAGCATTTTACTGTAAGGTCTACACCGGTTGTATTTGGAGCATGTGACAAATTTAAAATTTGATTTAATGAATTTATTTTAATTGACTGATTTCCTTTTATATGATCTGTAACTCAGTAACATCTTTGGAATTGTTGTATGTTGTGTTTTTAATATTTTTGTTCAGTATAATTATGATACGGCAGCATTATTATCATTATAAAAGCAGGAAAATGCATGTTTTCTGGTTGAGAAGACGGCAGCCTGTGACAGACTTTGCCCACCTCTCCACTCCTGGCCAAGAGAGCCTTCCTTCAGAATCTCAGCACGAGGGGGATCGCCTAGCAACCAGGGTTATAACTGTTGAGAGAGAGATTACTCATTTCTAGGCACTTAAAAAATTGGAGTCCATTAGTGACCGAAGAAAAGTAATGATTATGGTAATTGTTCAATAATAAAGACGGTGACACTATGGTATTTAATGTTAATAGGAACTTTTCAATACTAGTTATGATAATGCCTGATGGCGTCGTGACTTTGCTTTTAACTTGAATCTGATGACTGTTGTTTATCTAATCAACTAACTATGTTTAATTGATACCCCATTTAGATTAATCCTGTAACAATTTACTCATTAGGAATTGGGGCACCATGATAGCGGTTGTTTAGAGTTACCATCTCCCGAATTAAACTCGAAAGGCTCATCATGGGTCTGAGCTAGTATTCCCCCCCTTTGTGTCCTGGGACACAACCCCCCCCCCCCCCCCCGACCAGCGGTTGGTGTTTGAGGCTCAAACGAAAAGGTTGGACCCTTTTGTACGGGTTGTCAGCAGCCGCATTGTTAGTAGATTGGCTATAACCTTTCAACCAAATCTTCTGGTGTCGTCTGCCTGTTGTGGTCTGCCATTCACCACAGCGTCCGTGTGTGGCGACCGTTCCAGTACCTGCGAACTGAGATGAGGATATCTTTCAGCGATATTGCACAGTGTTTCACCAGTCGGAGTCGCCGGGTCAGTGGCAGGACTAGTTTCATTGTAAGGGGTTTCAGTCCCCCTCAAAGTGGAAAATATATCATCGGAAGCAGAGTCATCTCTGAACGTTGATGCTTTGTTTCCTGAGACGGCCGCGGTGCTTGCAGAAGTTTCTGAAGGACAAGAGAAGTTCATCTTAGCTACAGTATCGCATGACTCCAAGAAGGAGTGAAGTTGCTCACTCACGGAGAATGCTGGCTTGAAATCATGAAAAGAATAGTCTCCGGTTTGCTGATTGAATGGGACGAGATATCGTAATATCTGCACCAAGAGGTGTCTAAATGTCTGTTTCCCAACGAGTCCTGTCGACAGATATTCCTTGTGGATCACTGTGTTGCAGCCAGCGTGAGGAGACAGTATGGTCAGTGGAGACGGCATGGTTACTTGTGACCACAATTGGTTGTTTTTCCAATCCATCAGTGTGGGACCAAACGATCCATCAAGTTTGCTCCGAGTAGCAGGTGTTCAGTTTTGAGGCTGGTAACATACACAGGGTGAACAAGCGATACATTTTGGAAGTGTAGTTTCAGCATGGGTCGCATTGTGAGAGGCGAGGTAGTCTGAGTGAAACCTCAAGTTTAGTGTCGCATCATTCCGTAAAAAAAAAAAAATGTACTTCTTGACGCTAGGGGCCAGATTTATTTTTATTTTTAATAACGTTCCCAACGTAAACTGACTTTCTCAGGCCCAGATCGTAGAATATGCATATAATTTACAGATTAGGATAGAAAACACTCCAAACTTTCCAAAACTGTCAAAATATTGTCTGTGAGTATAACAAAACTGATTCTGCAGGTGAAAACCTGAGGAAATCCAACCCGGAAGTGTTTTTATTTTATTTTAAATCCCTGTTCTGTTGCTTGCTCCTCTTCCATTTAAAAGGCGTATTAACCAGATTCCTTTTCCAATGGGTTCCTCAGGCTGTGACCAGGCTTTAGACATAGTTTCATGCTTTTATTTTGAAAAATGAGCGAGATTTTTCAAAACGAGTCAGGTGTCCTTTGATTAGTTCCTGCGCGGGAGAGGGGTAGCTCAACATTTTCTTTCTCTCTTTTATTGAAAAGGTTACCGTCCGGTTTAAATATTATCAATTATGTATGTTAAAAACAACCTGAGGATTGATTATAGAAAACGTTTGACATGTTTCTACGAACATTATGGATACTTTTTAGAATTTGTATGCCTTTCAGGAACGAGGCTGTGGTTTTCTGAACAACGCGCAACCCAAATGGCGTTTTTTTGTTAAAACTAATATTTATCGAACAAAAATAACATTTATTGTGTAACTGGGAGTCTCGTGAGTGCAAACATCCGAAGATTATCAAAGGTAAGCGATTTAATTTTATTGCTTTTCTGACTTTCGTGACCAAGCTAATATAAGGCTAACTGTTCTAGCATTGACTGATACACTCACAAACGCTTGGATTGCTTTCGCTGTAAAGCATATTTTCAAAATCTGACACGATAGGTGGATTAACAACAACCTAAGCTGTGTTTTGGTATATTTCACTTGTGATTCCATGATTATAAATATTTTTAGGATTATTTTTGAATTTGGCACTCTGCAATTCAGTGGTTGTTTAGGAAAATGATCCCGGTAACGGGATCCGTAGCGTCAAGAATTAACCAACGTTTAGCCGAGTTCACAGCCCTTTTGAAATCATTGAACAGTGTTTGAGAGATGAGCGATATTGTCGAGCCCGACTCAATTAGCGCATCACAGGTTAAGCAGTCCTCCACGACTGTTTTGAGGTATGGCGTCTGAGTTTTGTTTTCTGGTCATATTCTTCACAAAGTGGAGTGAGTGATCGCAACGGCGTGATGGGTCATTTGCGTTCATGGTGAAAACAAATCGACTTATCGGCGTTTGAGTGGAATTGGCTGTTGGGATGTGGGTCACCTTGTGCGTCACAACATTTCTATCTGAGTCTATAGTCAAAGCCCGTGGGCTTGTTTCTTGATCGAGTCGGCCCTGGATAGGGTTTCGAAGACTTCCGGCGCCGAAAAGAGATGGCCGCCTCGCTTCGCGTTCCTTGGAAAATATGCAGTATTTAGTTTTTTTACGTGTTATTTCTTACATCGGTACCCCAGGTAATCTTAGGTTTCATTACATACAGTCGGGAGGAACTACTGAATATACGATTAACGTCAACTCATCATCGTTCCTACCAGGAATATGAACTTCCCGAAAGGATCAGTGTTTTGCCTTCACCCAATACAATGGATCTGATCCAGCCGGCGACCTGTGCGACGCCGAAAAAGGGGAAAACAGGCGGTCTCGTGTCAGGCTTCGGAGACGGGCACATCGCGCTCCACTCCCTAGCATACTACTCGCCAATGTCCACTCTTGACAATAAGGTTGATGAAATCCGAGCACGGGTAGCATTCCAGAGAGACATCAGGGATTGCAACGTGCTCTGCTTCACGGAAACATGGCTAACTCAAGGGACGCTAACGGAGTCGGTGCAGCCAGCTGGTTTCTTCATGCATCGCGCCGACAGAAAAACAACATCTTTCCGGTAAGAAGAGGGGCGGGGGTATGCCTTATGATTAACGAGAGTGTGTGATCATATAACAACACACAGGAACTCAAGTCATTCTGTTCACCTGATCTAGAACTCCTCACAATCAAATGTCGACCGCATTATCTACCAAGAATTCTCTTCAATCATAATCACAGCCGTATATATTCCCCCCCAAGCAGACACATCGATGGCCCTGAACGAACTTTATCTGACTCTTTGTAACTGGAAACCACACACCCTGAGGCTGCATTCATCGTAGCTGGGGATTTTAACAAGGCTAATCTAAAAAAACAAAACTCCCTAAATTCTATCAGCATATCGATTGTGCTACCAGGCTGGAAAAACACTAGACCATTGTATACTAATTTCCGCGACGCTTATAAGGCCCTCCCCCCCCCCCTTTCGGAAAAGCGACCACGACTCCATTTTGTTGATTCCAGCCTACAAACAGAAACTCAAACAACAAGCTCCCGCGCTCAGGTCTGTTCAACGCTGGTCCGACCAATCTGAATCCACGCTTCAAGACTGCTTCGATCACGCGGATTGGAATATGTTCCGCATCGCGTACAACAACAATATTGACGAATATGCTGATTCGGTGAGCGAGTTCATTAGGAAGTGCATTGACGATGTCGTACCACAGCAACGATAAAACATTCCCAACCAGAAACCGTGGATTGACGGCAGCATTCGCGTGAAACTGAAAGCGCGAACCACTTGCTTTTAACCAGGGCAAGGTGACCGGAAGCATGACCGAATACAAACAGTGTAGCTATTCTCTCCGCAAGCAATCACACAACAGGCTAAGTCTAGTACAGAGACAAAACGAGTCGCAATTCAACAGCTCAGACACAAGAGGTATGTGGCAGGGCTACAGTCAATCACGGATTTACAAAAAGAAAACCAGCCCCGTCGCGGACAGGATGTCTTGCTCCCAGACAGGCTAAACAACTTTTTTGCCCGCTTTGAGGACAATACATGCCACTGACACGGCCCCCTACCAAAACCCTGCGGGCTCTCCTTCACTGCAGCCGAGTGAGTAAAACATTTAAACGTGTAACCCTCCAGGCTGCAGGCCCAGACGGCATTCCAGCCGCGTCCTCAGAGCATGCGCAGACCAGGCTGGCGTGGTGTGTGTGTTTACGGACATATTCAATCAATCCTTATCCCAGTCTGCTGTTCCACATGCTTCAAGACACCATTGTTCCTGTTCCCAAGAAAGCTAAGGTAACTAGGCTAAACGACTACCGCCCCGTAGCACTCACTTCCGTCATCATGAAGTGCTTTGAGAGACTAGTCAAGGACCATATCACCTCCACCCTACCGGACACCCTAGACCCACTCCAATTTGCTTACCGACCCAATAGGTCCACAGACGACGCAATCGCAACCACACTGCACACTGCCCTAACCCATCTGGACAAGAGGATCCTTGTGAGAATGCTGTTCATCGATTACAGCTCAGCATTTAACACCATAGTACCCTCCAAACTCGTCATCAAGCTCGAGACCTGGGTCTCGACCCCCCCTGTGCAACTGGGTCCTGGACTTCCTGACGGGCCGCCCCCAGGTGGAGGGAGGTGTAACAACATCTCCACCCGCTAGTCCTCAACACTGGGCCCACAAGGGTGCGTTCTGAGCCCTCTCCTGTACTCCCTGTTCACCCACGACTGCTGCATGGCACGCTCCAACTCAATCATCAAGTTTGCGGATGACACTACAATGGTAGGCTTGATTACCAACAACGACGAGACGGCCTACGAGTGAGTATAGGTGCCTCTGAGTGTGGTGTCAGGAAATAACCTCACACTCAACTCAACAAACAAAGGAGATGATTGTGGACTTCAGAAAACGCAAGAGGAGCACCCCCCTATCCACATCGACGGTCAGTAGTGGAGAAGTGGAAAGTTTTAAGTTCCTCGGTGTACACATCACGGACAAACTGAATTGGTCACCCACACAACAGCGTTGTGAAGAAGCGCAGCAGCGCCTCTTCAACCCAGGGAGCTGAAGAAATTCGGCTTGTCACCAAAAGCACTCACAAACTTCTACAGATGCACAATCGAGAGCATCCTGTCGGCTGTATCACCGCCTGGTACGGCAACTGCTCCGCCCACAACGTAAGTCTCTCCAGAGGGTAGTGAGGTCTGCAGAACGCATCACCAGGGGCAATATCTACCTCCTTCCAGAATCCCTTAGCACCACCCGTTGATCACAGGATGTAAGCATAAGATCATCAAGGACAACACCCCAACCACTGCCTTTCACCCCGCTATCATCAGAGGCGAGGTCAGTACAGGTGCATCAAAGCAGGAGAGAGACTGAAAAACACTTCTACTCAAGGCATCAAGCTTTGTAAACAGCCACCACTAACATTTACGCCGCTGCCAAACATACTGACTCAACTCCAGCCACTTTAAAAATGGGAATTGATG
Organism: Salvelinus sp. IW2-2015; assembly: GCF_002910315.2. Lineage (NCBI taxonomy): Eukaryota > Metazoa > Chordata > Actinopteri > Salmoniformes > Salmonidae > Salvelinus > Salvelinus sp. IW2-2015. The sequence continues at coordinate 3,734,760 of NC_036842.1, read as the reverse complement.
AAATATGTAAAAATGTACCACTAGCACTTTAAACAATGCCACTTAATACAATGTTTACTATACCCTACATTACCCATCTCATAGTATATACTGTTACTCTTTATATCATCTAATCTGCATCTGTGCCATCTTTATGTAAGTTACATGTACCACTAGCCACTTTAAACTATGCCACTTTATGTTTACATACCCTACAGGTACCATCTTCATATGTTATGATGTAGCGCTTTAGCCGTTGTATATCGCTATTCTAACTGCATCTGCCATGGCCGTTTCTGTTGAGCCACCAGCTTCATTGCATTACTATCTGTTTATGGTACTAGATTCTTTATCCCTTTACACTTGTGTGTGTATAAGGTAGTAGTTGTGGAATTGTTAGGTTAGATTACTTGTTGGTTATTACTGCATTGTCGGAACTAGAAGCACAAGCATTTCGCTACACTCGCATTAACATCTGCTAACCATGTGTATGTGACTAATAAAATTTGATTTGATTTGAGTGAGAGCGAGGGTAATTTGATCGTTTATGTCCTCGCTAGTGGTGTTTAATTTCGGTGGACCTGTTCTCCGGCAATTCCACGCCTAGTCATGGTGACTTATCTTTTTCCTCTTTCTCAAATCTTTTGTGCTTTTTTACATCTCTTAGCATATCTTCTAGAGCAGGTATTCATTTTCCAATGAAATTAAACCATCTATTGTTCAGCGAAATAACAACACAATGTCAAACACAGGTAGCCTAGTCAAATAATTAACACCCAATCACGTTAATCGTTACTCTAGGCCAGACATTTAGAAACAAAAAATGACAATTTTGAAAAATAAGCCACAGGAGTTTTTTGAGCGAGAATAAAGATGACTTTGAGTAGTAAGACATATATAAAAGCAACAGATACCATTAAGAAGGGGCTAGAAGCGTCTTATATGGTGAGCTACCGAGTGTCTAGGACAAGCAAGCCCCATACTATTGTGGAGGATGTAATACTTCCTGCTGCCATGGATATGTCTGGGACAATGCTGGGGGAAAAGGCAAAACTATACAGACAATGTCTTCATCAAACAACACTGTTTCACGACGCATCAGTGACATGGCAGGGGATGTTTTGAAACAATTACTGCTTCGCATACAAGCCAGTGAATTATATGCGTTACAGCTGGATGAGTCAACAGACGTGGCGGGTCTGGCACAGCTCCTGGTATGTGTCCGTTAAGTTTATKGGGGCTCAATTAAGGAAGACATCCTCTTCTGCAAACTACTGGAAACCAGGACATGAGAGGATATTTGTTTTAAGTACTGGACAGCTTTGTGACATCGGATGGACTTTGGTGGTGAAGATGTGATGGTATCTGTACTGATGGCGCAAAAGCCAAGACAGTGAGACGTAGTGGAATGGTAACGCTCGTGCAAGCAGTTGCTCACGACGCCACTTGGGTACACTGCAGCATCCACAGAGAGGCTCTTGCTGCCAAGGGTATGCCTGACAGCTTGAAAGATGTTTTGGACACTACAGTGAAAATTGGTTAACTTTGTTAAAGCAAGGCCCCTGAACTCTTGTGTATTTTCTGCATTATGCAATGATATGGGCAGCGAATATGTAACGCTTTCACGCGCTGGTTATCAAGGGGCAAAGTATTGACACGTTTTTTTGAATTGAGATACGGGCTTAAAGTTTTCTTTACTGACCATAATTAATGGCTGACCATAATTAATAATGAGTTCTGCTGTTTTGTCATCCAACTTGATCATTGTGTTCATTAACTGGTCATCTTTGGTCTGCATCATGTGGACTAGAACATTATTGCTTTGAGTGTTGTTCATCAAAACTGCATGTATGTTTTCAAGTTGCGCACCCCTGTTTGTAGATAACTCGTCAGATTTATCTAGTTTGGTGTGGACTTCGTCATATTTATTTTTTGGCAAAATCGCGTTGTTCCTGTAGAAGACGATTTTGTGCTCATTCTTTGTCATAAGTTTTTCCCATTTCTTTTAATTGTTCCATTCTCAAACGCAGTTCCTCAGCTAGGAGTGTATATACACTGCTCAAAATAATAAAGGGAACACTTAAACAACACAATGTAACTCCAAGTCAATCACACTTCTGTGAAATCAAACTGTCCACTTAGGAAGCAACACTGATTGACAATAAATTTCACATGCTGTTGTGCAAATGGAATAGACAACAGGTGGAAATTATAGGCAATTAGCAAGACACCCCCAATAAAGGAGTGGTTCTGCAGGTGGTGACCACAGACCACTTCTCAGTTCCTATGCTTCCTGGCTGATGTTTTGGTCACTTTTGAATGCTGGCCTGCTTTCACTCAGTGGTAGCATGAGATGGGAGTCTACAACCCCACAATAAGTGTGGCTCAGTGCATAGTTGCAGCTCATCCAGGTATTGGCACATTAATGCGAGCTTGTGCAAGAAGGTTTTGCTGTGCTGTCGGGCGTAGTGTCCAGAGCATGGAGGCGCTACCAGAGACAGGCCGAGTTATCATCAGGAGACGTGAGGGCCGTAGGAGGCAACAACCCAGCAGCAGGACGCTACCTCGCCTTTGTGCAAGGAGGAGCACTGCCAGAGCCCTGCAAAATAACCTCCAGCAGGCACAATGTGCATGTGTCTGCTCAAAGACGGTCAGAAACAGACTCCATGAGGGTGGTATGAGGCCCGCGCACAGGTGGTTGTGCTTACCGTGCAGCTGTTGGGCATTTGCCAGAGAACACCAAGATTGGCAAATTCGCCACTGGCGCCCTGTGTCTTCACCGATGAAAGCAGGTTCCACTGAGCACATGAGCACATGTGACAGTCTGGAGACGCCGTGGAGAACGTTCTGCTGCCTGCAACATCCTCCAGCATGACCGGTTTGGCGGTGGGTCAGTCATGGTGTGGGGTGGCATTCTTTGGGGGCCGCACAGCCCTCCATGTGCTCGCAGAGGTAGCCTGACTGCCATTAGGTACCGGATGAGATCCTCAGACCGCTTGTGAGACCATATGCTGGTGCGGTTGGCCCTGGGTTCCTCCTAATGCAAGACAATGCTAGACCTCATGTGGCTGGAGTGTCAGCAGTTCCTGCAAGAGGAAGGCATTGATGCTATGGACTGGCCCGCCGTTCCCCAGACCTGAATCCAATTGAGCACATCTGGGACTCATGTCTTTCGCTCCATCCACCAACGCCACGTTGCACCACAGACTGTCCAGGAGTTGGCGGATGCTTTTAGTCCAGGTCTGGGAGGAGATCCCTCAGGAGACCATCCGCCACATCATCAGGAGCCATGCCCAGGCGTTGTAGGGAGGTCATACAGGCACGTGGAGGCCACACATCCACTACTGAGCCTCATTTTGACTTTGTTTAAGGACATTACATCAAAGTTGGATCCGCCTGTAGTGTGGTTTTCCACTTTAATTTTGAGTGTGACTCCAAATCCAGACCTCCATGGGTTGATAAATTTGATTTCCATTGATAATTTTTGCGTGATTTTTGTTGTCAGCACATTCAACTATGTAAAGAAAAACGTATTTAATAAGAATATTTCATTTATTCAGATCTAGGATGTGTTATTTTAGTGTTCCCTTTATTTTTTGGAGCAGTGTATATAATTTGTGGTAAACCGTGGGGTGTTGGGTTGAGCGTGCAGAGATTGACATAGAGACAGGGAGGCTTTAGGAAAATATATCATACTTAGACAGAAAATAAATATATCAAAGAAATAACTTAGGTTTTGCTCGGTCTTCCTTCTCTCTCTTAACTGGTGTCCGTCTCTCTCCCTTCTCTCCCGTGGTGCCATCGTTCTCCTTTTATTTAGCCTCCACGGCTGGTTGGCACTTTCCTCTAATTACCTCCACTTAGCTGTCCGTGTCGGGGTGCCCAGCTCCCGTATTCCCAGCAGAGGGAGCCAACGTCGCCTCACGTACATCCCCTCTATTACCATCCCCCGGGGTAGACCTCCTGGTATACCACAATATATATTTGCTTTTGTCATTAGTTTCCTGGTTCTCTACACCTGTCCATTCATTTCAACCGTTTCTTGCTCGTGCTTTTGCTGTGCACTGCAGTACTGGACCAATGTCAATCTCTGCTGGCGGCCATACTTCAGGTCTAAACTGGAGAGAACCTTTACAAGGCCTGCATCTGATGGTTTATTTTGGAGGGTGTTTGTCGCAATTTCTGCTGTTCTTTTTTTATTATTGCATTGTCATCTAACATTCTAAGCCCTTTGGTATAGTTTTGGATTATATCGCTGCTGTGGTCAGCGATCAATCTTTCCATGTTGTGAGGGTTCACTAATTTGAGTCGTTGGAAGCTGCAAAAAAACAATTTTAATGAATTTATAGAAGTTAATGAATCAATTGGATCAGTAATGTGTGAGTTGGACTTCAATGAATTTGCAAATGTAAATGATTTACCAATATTAATGATTAATCATACCTGTATAGGCTATCTGGGAACTAAACTTGAATTAACCTGAAAGCGTTGCTGTATCTAGGTTAAGGTGGAAACGTTTTTTTTTTTTTAAATGACTCATTGGTTGGAACAAATTAATTTGGTCCTTATCTGAATATCAACCTGGTGGAAGTGTTTGTGTGGCAATTTAAGTTGCTTGTTTATTTAACTAGGCAAGTCAGTTGTTAAATCGAATGAGACAACAATATCCAATCAGTTGAGATTGGTTGGATATTATGAAGTGTAACCAGTTGTTACAGATATGAGAAGATGTTGTCACATTGGATTTATAATTTTTCCCCCCAAAGAAATTGCTGCAGATTCTTCACCACAAGGGGTCACTTACCCCTGAAAGTTGAACTCCTCCATCTCCCAAGGTGGGGTTTCCGCTGTAAAAAAAGGAAAATGGCTTCCCTCTTTGTTAGCCTCTAATGCAAAGATAGCCGTTCTTGTACAAGAATGTTCACTTCAAGCACAAAAATGGTCCCCTTCAATTCGGGAATGGGGGTTTACTAACGACGTCTCATGTTCAACCCAGTCGGCGTTTCTAGCTAGCAATGTTACTGGAATTCGCGGTAACATGAAGAAATATTCGCCACGTCTATTCTCTCTCCCGAAGCGCGAGAGACGGAGAGATAATACTTTGCTTTGACCGAACAAATATATTTTCTCAAATTACCTTAATCGGCTGGCCCTTATGTCCTAGTTCTGGAAATGTCATAATTCACCCTACACACTCTGACCCTTTGACTCCGATGTTGTATACCTGACAATCTTTCCCTTCTATCTGGGTCGAAAGCAAACACACACTCAACGACAATCCTGCCCACTGCTCTTTGGTGTATAATTTCATTATGCCATACAATTCATGTAGACTGCATTCAACAGTAAGGCCCAATTTTGTTTTTGATTCCCCTATGTCGTCACTTTACTTTAACATTAATTTGACTGTTATATATCTAATCAACTATGTTTGTTTAATTGTTACCCAACTTAAATTAATCATATAACAATTAACTCATTGGGAATTGGGGCACCACGAGAGCGGTTGTTTAGAGTTACCATCTCCCAAATTAAACTAAAGGTCTTTACTTATTACATCTATAAACAGTGAACTTATTAATCATAACCTTGTATCATATCATCATTCTGAACAGTTGTAACCTCCTTGCATCTGCAAAAACGCAAGCCTTACTAATGATTCAGTACTACATAAATTGGTTTAATTATTCATTTACTAGCCAACTAAATGGTAACACAGGATAAACTTACACATTTAATACATTAGAAACAGGTCCCTAGTGAACTGACAACAATATGGCTGCTTGTTACAAAAGACAGAGAGAGGGACAGACACTTAACGTTGGTACATTTAGAAACTACTCTCACTTATACTTTGCACATGAACCGCCGCCGGCTTGGAGTAAGAAAACATGAATGTATTTATGTGAAAATGCCTTGGTTTACTGTGTATCTCTCCGAACCGGGCCGCCTTTGAAAGGGGGTTGGGAATTTTCGCGGCACGCTTGTAAGGCTCTTGTTGTCCAAAAGGGTTTTCTCTGTTTTTCTCCTCTGCAGTCATCCGGTGACTTGTTGTGTAGTCCTGAACAGAAATACAGAGTTTATTCTACTTCCATTCACTCTTGAAGATGCTTATTTGAAGATAGGCTAGCCAGCCATGTCGATGTTTCCCAGTGGGGGTGATGAGAGTAGCGGAATACAATGGTGTGAAAAGAGTAGTAGAATGGTCCCACTTAAATGAACTTTTCTAGATACTTTACTTATGACAGCTATTCAGCCGTACCAGTGATTGTCCGGAAGTTGACTTTATCGTCTCTACCTCGTGTTGACATTCAGAGTTCAAACCACTTTAAACCTGACTTGCAGCTCTACATCTCTCTGGTCTGATATGGTAACTCTTAAACAGTTTGTTCAAAAGGGCAGTTCCGTCAGGCTGACACGCTCTCTGACCTCACTCAGGGGCGTGACTTGTCACTGTGCAGAGTTATGTAAAACCATTATCTCTTATGGCTCCTAAAATCATGTCCCTCTCTTAACAAAAACACTAATAATTGTTCATATTTCATGCGCAAAGATTTGGCTGGAAACTTTATGTAGTGTGTATACTTTCCAAGTTACAGTATTTCCTTTATAACATTTTTAATGGCATCACAAAATAACACACCATATGACATTAGTGTTCTTTAGATCGCCTCTGACCATTCCCCACGTTCTATGTTTGAAGACGTCGGTGTCCGCGACGTGGCTGGTTTTCCCTTTTGTAGTCCGCGATTGTCTGTAGATCCTGCCACATACGTCTCAGACACGTGGGCAATTTTTTACAACTTTGGCAAAGCGTCTCGTCTCTAAAATGTCGTGTTCGTAACATATTGTAGTTTTGGGAACCGACAAAATGTATTAAGATCAGATGTTTCTTCGATGAGAGAATTTGCTTTGTCGGCCTAGTTTCACCTAGCTCCATCCTCTCCCACTACCCTTGACTGGACTTCCTCCTCTGACTACCATATTTGGTGGTGAGAAAACGTTGTAGCCCCTGTGACGTGTCTGATTTACCCCTTCTGTCTGTGTTATTCGTGTGTGAAGGCTAATTGTAATGCTAATAGTGGTGTCACTGTTTCTCTAGGTTCTGACGGAGCAGGGCTGCGTTTTCCAGGAGAGACATGGTTGGGAGAGACCAGGATGGTTCAACCAGGACGGTGCTGCCCCAGTAAGAAACACGCATCTGAGCGGTTGCTGGTCTGAAATCCTTGATCTGTCTCCTGCTGTTGTGCCCTTGGGCAAGGCACTTAAGCCCTAGAAACGGTTCCAGGGACACCTGTCACAATGGATGATGATGAATTGTTCTTCTTGAAAGGATTTGAAAGCAAGTTCATACCATACAGAGAGGTTTTTGACCATTGTCCTAATGTGTGTTTGTGGTTGTAGGTTCTGGACTATGATTGGTACGGGGCTTATGATATTAGCAAGAACCAGAACTACAAATACAACGAGCTGCTTGGCAAGGAGTACACATTTGACTACCCTCCACATCACAACGTGGTAAGCATCTGTTTGTACTTTCAACTTCTACCCGGTACAACCAGAGGATGGGACTCCCCCTCTGAATCTGGTTCCTTTCCAGGTTTATTCCGGCTAGTATTTTTTTCCCCTTGCCACTGTGCTGGCAGTTGCTTTTTGGGGTCTTGGTTGGGTTACTGTAAAGCACTTAGTGACCGAATGTTGCTTCATGAATTCATTTGACAGATTTTTCAGCTGAATTTTCAGTCCTTACAGGGATGTGTATTTTGTATTTCAGATCAAAAATGAGTGTCTGACGTGCAGACATGGAGTCTCGGTGTTTAACATGTCCTACTTTGGAAAGTTTTACCTCACCGGGCCAGATGCTAAGAAGGCTGCCGATTGGCTATTCTCCGCAGATGTCAACAAAATTCCAGGTGAGTCTTCGTGCACGACTACCACAGATCGTTTGCATACACAAAAATGCGTGCACACGCCCCCACCCCACACTGCTGGCCCCTGAATAATGTAGCCCAGCAGTACCCAGTGAGGCAGGAGAGGAGATGCAGGACTGTTTAAATTACAGATGAGCTTTGAGGTACAGTCCAATCCATCTGTCCCCACACACATCCTCTGGCCCATGCTGCATGTGAACACTGGAACATTGTGGCTTTGATCTCACTTAGTCATAGTGAGAGGTCTTAGCTAACCTCATGCCACCACATGGCCTAGCCATGACCCCGTGTCTAACACTAGGATGTTCTTCATCCATAGGGCCTTGAACTTCTCCTGACTCGGAAAAATGGCTATACATTAAATAATGTTATGGGTCAGGTGACATGGTCACGTCCTACTAATCAGTCAATCAATGACGTGTGTATATCGCCCTTTTTCGAGCAAACATTTGTCACAAAATGCTTCATAGGACTACTCTTCACACCTCCCTTCTGCTGTATGCGTGTGTCCTCCAATGTGCTGGTTTGATTGACAGCTGGATCCTTGTGTTGCAGGCTCTACTGTGTACACCTGTATGCTGAACAAGAGAGGAGGATCTGAGGCTGATCTCACAGTCAGCCGGCTAGAGGCTGGCACTGCCAACCTGCCCCTGGCTCCAGAGTCCAACGGTAAGAGGAGAGTGGGATGTGGGATTTCATTAATTTCGATATTAATTTTATGTATTTGACAGGGACATTGCACATGTATCATTAATCATCATCTGTGACTTACTTTTACCACCTGTGACTTAACCTCAGAAAATATATACCACTTAGCAGAGTGATCCCAGCGGAAACGGAACCCACAACGTTGGCATTGCTAGTGCTGCTCTCTCACCAACTGAACCTCACAGGACCTATTTACATATTGTGACTTAAATCCTCTGACTTAACCTTTAGAATGGATGTTCTCTGATGTTCTCTCTGAGAAGCCCTTGTAGAATATTTAACTTCTCTGGGATATGTGGGACGCTAACGTCCCACTTGGCCAAAAGCCAGTAAAAATGCAGAGCGCCAAATTCAAATAAATTACTATAAAAATCAAACTTTCATGAAATCACAAATTAAAGCTACACTTGTTGTGAATCCAGCCAACATGTCTGATTTCAAAAAGGATTTACGGCGAAAGCACACCTTGCGATTATGTTAGGTCAGTACATAGCCACAGAAAAACAAAGCCATTTTCCAGCCAAAGAGAGGAGTAACAAAAAGCAGAAATAGAGATAAAATGAATCACTAACCTTTGATGATCTTCATCAGATGACACTCATAGGACTTCATGTTACACAATACATGTATGTTTTGTTCGGTAAAGTTCATATTTATATCCAAAAATCTGAGTTTAGGCGGGACGCTACTGTCTCACTTGGCCAAAAGCCAGAGAAAATGCAGAGCGCCAAATTCAAATAATTTAAGTTTGATTTTTATAGTAATTTAAATCACACATGAAAGATACCAAATTAAAGCTACACTGGTTGTGAATCCAGCCAACATGTCAGAATTCAAATAGGCTTTTCGGCGAAAGCAAACGATGCTATTATGATGAGTTAGCACCATAGTAAACAAAGAGAGAAGCATATTTCAACCCTGCAAGCGCGACACAAAACGCAGAAATAAAAATATAATTCATGCCTTACCTTTGACGAGCTTCTGTTGGCACTCCAATATGTCCCATAAACATCACAAATGGTCCTTTTGTTCGATTTAATTCTGTCGATATATATCCAAAATGTCCATTTATTTGGCGTGTTTGATCCAGAAAAACACCGGTTCCAACTTGTGAAACGTGACTAAAAAATATCTCAAAAGTTACCTGTAAACTTTGCCAAAACATTTCAAACTACTTTTGTAATACAACTTTAGGTATTTTTTAATGTAAATAATCGATAAAATTGAAGACGGGATGATCTCTGTTCAATACAGGATTAAAACAAACTGTAGCTAGCTTTCTGGTCACTCGCCTCATACTAACAGGACACTTCCAGTGACCCTCGTTCAAGATGGCCGTACTTCTTCATTACACAAAGGAAAAAACCTCAACCAATTTCTAAAGACTGTTGACATCCAGTGGAAGTGGTAGGAACTGCAAGAAGGTCAATTAGAAATCTGTATACCCAATGAAAATCCATTGAAAAGAGAGTGACCTCAAAAAAATAAAATCTGAATGGTTTGTCCTCGGGGTTTCGCCTGCTAAATAAGTTCTGTTATACTCACAGACATGAGTCAAACCGTTTTAGAAACTTCAGAGTGTTTTCTATCCAAATCTACTAATAATATGCATATCTTATCTTCTGGGGATGAGTAGCTGGCAGTCGAATTTGGGTATGCTTTTCATCCAAACGTGAAAATGCTGCCCCCTATCCTAGAGAAGTTAAGTAACACGGCGGCGCTACAGTAGCTTGCTTGTAACTAGCAGTGGTCAGAGACGCCGTGGCCGAAATCTGTCTTGCGTGCTACTTGCTAAAATGACATACTGCCCAGTCAAAGCTCTTTTCTGTCCTGGCACCCAAATGCTGGAACCGGCTTCACCCTGAAGCTAGGACAGCAGAGTCCCTGCCCATCTTCCGACTATCTTAAATAATCACACAGCACCTCCTTCTCTCCCCTCTCCCACCCTGTGTGTAAAATGAATAAAAATACAAATAAAAACTTTGCAACTAACACACTCAGTTGACTTTTCCCCCTTACTAGCACCGACTTTGCTGATAGCTACATTATTGAGGACAAATGTACTATGATACAGTATGTGGTTGTCCCATCTAGCTATCTAAAGATGAATGTATGTTGCTCTGCATAAGAGCATCTGCTGAATGGCTAAAATGTCTACTTTGAAGTATATTGTAGAGACACTTTTGTAGGAGGGCTTGGGGTGTGATCACCATGAAGTGTGGAATAAATATAGAGACTTTTTCACCGGGAATCGACGAGTACAGACGTTCCTGCTTTTTGCTACCTTGAAGTATTGCCTTGCCTAACCTCTTTCCCGAATCTGCAATGTTGTGTTATGTTCGTTCCACGAAAAGAGTGCCTTTTTGTGTCCCTTTTTGATATTTTAAGTAGAAATTGTGCACCAATATAGAATTTTAAGTCTTGAGAATTCAAGAAATCTGATTTGTAGTATGACTAAAGACTTGCTAAATGGCCTAGTCAGTATTTTGACATGTTCCTCTGTGCACTTTCTGTGACTTTTAACCCACGTGACCCCGAAATTTCTCCCATGTTTTCACCATCATCGTAAATCCCTAGTTATTTTGTTGCTTTGACAGTCATGTATGATTTATTTCATGTGATTTAGGGTCAACCTTGTTAACGGAACTGAACTCTCATTTTAATATGGTGAAACTATTCCTTTTCAAAATAAACATTGAACATCTAATAGTTGAATCGTTGTGAAAAAGCAGGTGAGCTGGTCTTTATGGTCATTTTCAGGTTTTTTTTGTGGTGGAAAACTGAGCTGGTTGAGCATAACACGTCAACCCTGTTACCCATAGATAAACAGGCTAGAAATGTTTTGACAATTACATTTTATTTGATTGATGTTCGATCGGGTTCAAGTCTGGGGTTTGGCTGGGCAACTCAAGGACATTCGGAGGCTTGTCCTGAAGCCACTCCTGCGTTATCTTGGCTGTGTGCATAGGGTCGTTGTCCTGTTGGAAGGTGAACCTTCGCCCCAGTCTGAGGTCCTGAGCGCTCTGGAGGAGGTTTTCATCAAGGATCTCTCTGTTCTTTGCGCGGTTCATCTTTCCCTTGATCCTGACTAATCTCCCAGTCCCCACAAATTAACTTTTAACAAGGCACACCTGTTAATTGAAATGCATTCCAGGTGACTACCTTATGAAGCTGGTTGAGAGAGTGCCAAGAGTGTGCAAAGCTTTCATCAAGGCAAAGGGTGGCTACTTTGAAGAATCTTAAATATATTTTGATTTAACACTTTTTTGGTTACTACAGGATTCCATATGTGTTATTTCCTAGTTTTGATGTCTTCACTATTATTCTACAATGTAGAAAATAGTCAAAATAAAGAAAAACCCTTGAATGAGTAGGTGGGTTCAAACTCTTCTCTCTCTCGATGGTAAAGTTTTTTATGAAGCTGAACATGTGCTCTCTCTTACAGAATGTGAAATGTAAAGTTATGTTTGATCAAGTTGCACTCATCAAAAGGCATCACATTAAAACGTTATCAGTGCAAAGTGCCTCTGAATGATTTCTCCAGCTTGCTCACAAAGTCAACTTCTGAAGCAACATTGAAGTCATCCGGGGACCCGTGTGGAAGGGAAAACAAATTGAAATCGGAGAACTTCTCTGACGGGTTGTTTGCCTGATCAATGCCCTCCAATGTGGAAATGTGACTCCACATCCACTGATGTGTGCGCCTGCACTGTGGGTACTCACTTTTATGCATGTTTGTGTTTACTGGACAGTATAGATGAGTAAACACCTATGTCTCATTCGTTCTGTCTGGAATCTCGCCCTCTACCAGGTGACGCATACTACCTGGCCATCGGTGGCGGTGTAGCAGAACACAACTGGAACCACATCAAGACTGTTCTCCAGGATGAGGGTTTCAACTGCCAGCTGGCTGACTACTCTGAAGACATGGGCATGATCAGCATCCAGGGGCCCAAGAGGTGAGTGTGAACCCCCCCCCCCCCCCCCYCCMMMCAGGTGCCTTAATGTTACCCTTACACTAACCATCCAGTGGCCTAAGAGGTGAAACTTGCTCATTGGTGCATCTCAAAGGGAACCACACAGGGTGGCAGGTGCATAGGTTTGGGGGAGACGATGACAGAGGTGAGCCCCCCTCATGGGTGCAATAACAGGTCCTTATCACTGTCCTGAGCAGAGGGGTTATGCCCATTTTGAAACTGACCCCTGGAACATCTCATTTGAAAATCATGGGCATTAATATGGAGTTGGTCCCCCCTTTGCGGCTATAACAGCATCCACTCTTCTGGGAAGGCTTTCCACTAGATGTTGGAAAATTACTGCGGGGACTTGCTTCCATTCAGCCACGCGCATTAGTGAGGTTGGGCGATTAGGCCTGGCTCGCAGTCGGCGTTCCAATTCATCCCAAAGGTGTTCGATAGGTTTGAGTTCAGGGCTCTGTGCAGGCCAGTCATGTTCTTCCACACCGATCTCGACAAACCATTGAATGTCATTGTATGCTGTAGCGTTACGATATCCCTTCAATGGAACTAAGGGGCCTAGCACAAACCATGGAAAACAGCCCCAGACCATTATTCCTCCTCCACCAAACTTTACAGTTGGCACTACACATTTCGGGCAGGTAGTGTTCTCCTGGCATCCACCAAATCCAGATTTGTCCGTTGGACTTCCGAATGGTGAAGTGTGATTAATCACTGCAGAGAACACGTTTCCACTGCTCCAGAGTCCAATGGTGGCGAGCTTTACACCACTCCAGCCGACCCTTGGCATTGCGCATGGTGATCTTAGGCTTGTCTGCGCCTGCTTGGCCATGGAAACCCATTTCATGAAGCTCCCGACTAACAGCTCTTGTGCTGACGTTGCTTCGAGGCAGTTTGGAACTCGGTAGTGAGCATTGCAATGGTCTCTGACGTCAACCGCAGCAAGGATACACAGAAATCATCATACACAGAAATCTTGCCTCAGGAAAGGGCCTGTTATTTCCAAGTCAAACCTAGGAAGGAGTGCGTCATACGTTACACTCAGGAAAGGGCCTCTCCTTGTGATGAAACACTAGTCTGTAACTGTATCCGGTAACTGTTAGAGCCATGAGGAATAGGTGCAACAGTCATACAATCTTGACCATAGTACTCATTGTGGTCTGATTTCATGCCACTTGAGCATAACAGCCTTGCTAAGTTATGAAACCATTGACATTGGAATTGCAACGTTCGTTTTCTCTCTCTCACTACACGGCAATTTAATCAACCCTACAGTTCCCTTACTGCATCTAGTATGGGCAAACAGTGTGTGTGGCAGCTACATTGCCATCCCCCTGGGTTTATCAGTATTAAAAACGGTAAATGATTCCCTGAATGCTTACGAAACGGAATGGCAAATAACCCTGCTCAATAAAGACTCCCTCATTTCTCATATGTCTTCAGTTTCTGAGATGAGGCTCTCACTTCTGCTTAGAGTAAGCCACTAGTCATCAGCACAACCACTACACACACACACACACACACACACAGTTACACACACACAGTTACGCGCTTGCGCACCCATGCACAGTTACACGCGCACGTACGCACTCAGTTACGCACGTACGCACAGTTACGCACACACAGTTACACGCGCACGTACGCACTCAGTTACACGCGCACGTACGCACTCAGTTACGCACGTACGCACAGTTACGCACACACAGTTACACGCGCACGTACGCACTCAGTTACACGCGCATTTACGCACACACAGTTACACGCGCACGTACGCACTCAGTTACAAGCGCATGTACGCACTCAGTTACGCACGCACAGTTACACGCGCACGAGTAACGCAACTCAGTTACGCACGCACCAGTTACACGCGCACGTACGCACTGTTACGCACGCACAACGTTACACAGACGCGCACGCACGCACAGTTACACGCGCACGTACGCACAGTTACACGCGCACGTACCAGCAGTTACGCGCGCACAGTTACATGCGCACGTACGCACTCAGTTACACGCGCACGCACGCTACAGTTTACGCACCGCACAGTTACTCAGTTGCACGCACACACACATAGTTACATACGTTTACAGCAGTTACATACACATAAAGGCACATACAGTCGTGGCCAAAAGTTTGAGAATGACACAAATATTAATTTCCACAAAGTTTGCTGCTTCAGTGTCTTTAGATATTTTTGTCAGATGTTACTATGGAATACTGAAGTATAATTACAAGCATTTCATAAGTGTCAAAGGCTTTTATTGACAATTACATGAAGTTGATGCAAAGAGTCAATATTTGCAGTGTTGACCCTTCTTTTTCAAGACCTCTGCAATCGCCCTGGCACGCTGTCAATTAACTTCTGGCCACATCCTGACTGATGGCAGCCCATTCTTGCATAATCAATGCTTGGAGTTTGTCAGAATTTGTGGGTTTTGTTTGTCCACCAACCTTTTTGAGGATTGACCACAAGTTCTCAATGGGAATTAAGGTCTGGGAGTTTCCTTGGCCATGGACCCAAAATATCGATGTTTTGTTCCCCGAGCCACTTAGTTATCACTTTTGCCTTATGGCAAGGTGCTCCATCATGCTGGAAAAGGCATTGTTCGTCACCAAACTGTTCCTGGTGGTTGGGAGAAGTGGCTCTCGGAGGATGTGTTGGTACCATTTTTTATTCATGGCTGTGTTCTTAGGCAAAATTGTAAGTGAGCCGACTCCCTTGGCTGAGAAGCAACCTCACACATGAATGGTCTCAGGATGCTTTACTGTTGCATGACACAGGACTGATGGTAGCGCTCACCTTGTCTTCTCCGGACAAGCTTTTTTACGGATGCCCCAAACAATCGTAATGGGGATTCATCAGAGAAATGACTTTATCCCAGTCTTCAGCAGTCCAATCCCTGTACCTTTTGCAGAATATCAGTCTGTCCCTGATGTTTTTCCTGGGAGAGAAGTGGCTTCTTTGCTGCCCTTCTTGACACCAGGCCATCCTCCAAAAGTCGTTGCCTCACTGTGCGTGCAGATGCACTCACACCTGCCTGCTGCCATTCCTGAGCAAGCTCTGTATGGTGATGCCCAGATCCCGCAGCTGAATCAACTTTAGGGAGCGGTCCTGGCGCTTGCTGGACTCTCTTGGGCGCCCTGAAGCATTCTTCACAACAATTGAACCGCTCTCCTTGAAGTTCTTGATGATCCGATAAATTGTTGATTTAGGTGCAATCTTACTGCAGCAATATCCTTGCCTGTGAACCCTTTTTGTGCAAAGCAATGATGATGGTGGCACGTGTATCCTTTCAGGTAACCATGATTGACAGAGGAAGAACAATGATTCCAAGCACCACCTTCCTTTTGAAGCTTCCAGTCTGTTATTCGAACTCAATCAGCATGACAGTGATCTCCAGCCTTGTCCTCGTCAACACTCACACCTATGTTAACGAGAGAATCACTGACATGTCAGCCGGTCCTTTTGTGGCAGGCTGAAATGCAGTGGAAATGTTTTTGAGGGATTCAGTTAATTTGCATGGCAAAGAGAACTTTGCAATTAATTGCAATTCATCTGATCACTCTTCATAACATTCTGAGTATATGCAAATTGCCATCATACAAACTGAGGCAGCAAGACTTGTGTGAAAATTAATATTTGTGTCATTCTCAACTTTTGGCCACGACTGTACACCGTTTCTGAGATGAGGCACTCACTTTACTTAGAGTAAGTCACTAGTCATCAGCACAACGAATATGTTCACTTACAGTAACTGCTGGTTTACTTACAGCAATAGCACAACTAACATGTCACTTACAGTAACTGCTGTTTTACTTACAGCAATAGCACAACGAATATGTCACTTACAGTAACTGCTGTTTTACTTACAGCAATAGCACAACGAATATGTCACTTACAGTAACTGCTTGTTTACTTACAGCAATAGCACAACTAACATGTCACTTACAGTAACTGCTGTTTTACTTACAGCAATAGCACAAACGAATATGTCACTTACAGTAACTGCTGTTTTACTTACAGCCAATAGCACAACGAATATGTCACTTACAGTAACTGCTGGTTTACTTACAGCAATAGCACAACTAACATGTCACTTACAGTAACCTGCCAGTTTACTTAAAGTAATTCATCAGCACAACCCGTAACGTTAGTCACATACAGTTACCCTAGCCTTACTCACTGTATAGCCTTCATTTAAGTCACCCTGGACAGACGTGGGTGAGCAAAGCTGCTCTAGGCCCAAAACTTTTTTAAACGTTCCGGTTTTCACTGTGAAGGTGAACTTGCTGTGGACCTTATCGTTATGGCTGTCCCCGGGCCACCACCTGCTCCGTCTGTCTCTCTGTCGCAACAGACTAACTCCAGCTTGTAGAAATGACTGTCCCCAGCCCCCATACATATTAGTGTCTTTTTCATCATGTCTCCCCGCCCCCGTCATCTCTCCCTTCCTCCCTCGTCCCCCTTCCCACAATCCTGAAATATGAATGAAATGCTGTCACAACACGTCTGAAACCCGAATGAGTCCCCAGTGTAGCGACGAGGAGGCAATGAGAGGATATTGAAGAGAGGGTGGGGGGGGGGGTTCTCTCTGGTCTGATTTGTATCGGAGTACACGGATAGGCAGGGGCCACATACCTGTTCCCTTGTACTGTGTGGGCTCTGTGTATCACATATACATAGTTGGGGCTGAATTAGTTGTTCTGCAAATAGTTTGATGAAGTTTTAATTAGTGCAATCTCAATTTAGAAATGTTTAATTCGATGTTGTCACGTAATAGTGCAATAGGAGTTTTACAACAACACAAATTAGGAGTTTGGTTAGATTTGGGGGCGATATGCAGCCAGCTGTGTGTGTGTGTGTGTGATTTTTCATTAGGAACAGATCTGTGATCCTGCGCTAACTGCCGCACTAAATGGGTAGTCTGATCAACTAATTGGCTGTTTCACAGCCCACACTATCCACGCACTAACGCACACACTCACAGGGTTTATAATTAGACAGCTTGTCGGCCTCTACAGTTCAGTAAGCATGACGTTTCAGAGGGAAGGGAGTGGGCGGAGGCTGTTCATGAAATATCGGAGCGCTTTATACCACTTTATACCACTGATCCATTCGACGGCAACTCATACACATTGCCTCATACATAAAAATAAAATAAAAAACCTGAAACCACCTACCTTCACGAACAAAATATATTGTTATCTCTCTACCTCCACATATTCCCCTGGCCCTACACCCTATCGCCCTCTGTACCTCACACATTTATTTTGTCCTTATGAGTTCCTCTGCTTAGTGGTACGTGCTTGCACATGCGCACACACACACACACACACACGCTCTGGCAGAGCCTAAACATCCATTACTCGTCCGCCGTCCACCGGCAGCCGCTCCAACTCTGAGATTTACCTCTAAAGAATGATGCGTCTGACCTCAGCCAGCCGTTCAGCCATTCCTGTACCTAGAAAAGCCCTGGTCCCTGTCGTAAATGGCATATTTTGGCATATTTTTATACAGAGGTTTGTTTATCAACGTAGCGGCTCACAGTCCACGTCTCTGCCCTAGTGTAAACATCCGTCACTTTGACTGCCGCCAATGTAGCGACGCTGTGTGTGTGTCTTGAGGACGGAGCCTTATTGACCTGTACCCGGAGACGTCGCCGCCGCCCTCCCTAAATGAGGGAGCCATCTCGATCTCAATTTAGAGTGCAGTTACTCAATTGTTTAAAACGCTGTCCCCTGTCTCCTCCCCTTCTTCGGGCACTTGTTGTAAAGGATTTGACGGGTGAAAACAATATGGTGGAGAAACTCATCATTATGCTGGAGGAAAGAAGGGTACGAGCCAAATGAGGGAAGCATCACAGTGGAAGAGGTGCTCCCTCTGAGCTCATCGTCTAGGCTGTTTTAGCCCAATAGCCCTCTCAATAGCCCTGCAAGCCACGCAGCTGCTACCAATGACTACAGTCAGGGGCCCTTCAGTGATAGCCTGATCGCAAATTGGTTTGTGCTGTCTTGCCAGCTCCTTACAGTCATTGTCTAGTTTGGCAAGACGGCACAAACAGATCTGGGATCGGGCTACTTCAGTGACAAGGCACTTTCCAGAAAGCAGATTGTGTGTGCGCGCAGAGGAACTCATAAGGACAGACCCGGGCACAGTGTCGGGGACAACACCCAACCAAACCTGAACACTGGCATGAAATATTAATGTTTTGTTTTTGTCTACTCCATCATGAGTGTGTGTTTACACTGCCTGTCTGACTTACAGTTGAAGTCGGACGTTTACATACACCTTAACATTTAACATTTAACATTTAAACTCAGTTTTTCACAATTCCTGACATTTAATCCTAGTACAAATTCCCTGTCTTAGGTCAGTTAGGATCACCACTTTTATTTTAAGAATGTGTAATGTCAGAATAATAGTAGAGAATTATTTATTTCTACTTATTTCTTTCATCACACAGTTTACATACACTAAATTAGTATTTGTAGCATTGCCTTTAAATTGTTTAACTTGGGTTAAACATTTTGGGTAGCCTTCCACAAGCTTCCACAAGTTGGGTGAATTTTGGCCCATTCCTACTGACAGAGCTGGTGTAACTGAGTCAGGTTGGTAGGTCTCCTTGCTCGCACACGCTTTTTCAGTTATGCCCACAAATTTTCTATTTTCTATGGGATTGAGGTCAGGGCTTTCCAATACCTTGACTTTGTTGTCCTTAAGCCATTTTGCCACAACTTTGGAAGTATGCTTGGGGTCATTGTTCATTTGGAAGACCCATTTGCGACTGAGCTTTAACTTCCTGACTGATGTCTTGAGATGTTGCTTCAATATATCCACATAATTTTACTTCCTCATGATGCCATCTATTTTGTGAAGTGCACCAGTCCCTCCTGCAGCAAAGCACCCCCACAACATGATGCTGCTACCACCGTGCTTCAAGGTTGGGATGGTTTTCTTCGGCTTTCAGGCATCCCCCTTTTTCATCACAACCTAACGATGGTAATTATGGCCAAACAGTTCTATTTTTGTTTCATCAGACCAGAGGACATTTCTCCTAAAAGTACGATCTTTGTCCCCATGTGCAGTTGCAAACCGTAGTCTGGCTTTTTTATGGCAGTTTTGGAGCAGTGTCTTCTTCCTTGCTGAGCAGCCTTTCAGGTTATGTCGATATAGGACTCGTTTTATTGTGGATATAGATACTTTTGTACCTGTTTCCTCCAGCATCTTCACAAGGTCCTTTGCTGCTGTTCTGGGATTGATTTGCACTTTTCGCACCAAAGTACGTTCATCTCTAGGAGACAGAACACGTCTCCTTCCTGAGGTGTATGACGGCTGCGTGGTCCAATGGTGTTTATACTTGCATACTATTGTTTGTACAGATGAACGTGGTACCTTCAGGCGTTTTGAAATTGCTCCCAAGGATGAACCAGACTTGTGGAGGTCTAGAATGTTTTTCTGAGGTCTTGGCTGATTTCTTTAAATTTTCCCATGATGTCAAGCAAAGAGGCACTGAGTTTGAAGGTAGGCCTTGAAATACATCCACAGGTACACCTCCAATTGACTCAAATTATGTCAATTAGCCTATCTGAAGCTTCTAAAGCCATGACATTTTCTGGAATTTTCCAAGCTGTTTAAAGACAGTCAACTTAGTGTATGTAAACTTCTGACCCACTGGAATTGTGATGCATTGAATTATAAGTGAAATAATCTGTAAACAATTGTTGGAAAAATGACTTGTGTCATGCACAAAGTAGATGTCCTAACCGACTTGCCAAAACTATAGTTTGTGGTTGAAAAACGAGTTAATGACTCCAACCTAAGGGTATGTAAACTTCCGACTTCAACTGTACATTGTCTGTAGTGGACTTTTCTCAGATGAACAGGTTGACTGCTAGGTACTTTGGCTGACGCGAGCTCTGCTGCCATTGGTGATTGACAGATAAACTGTTGATCCCTTTGGCAGTTGCTGGTTAGAGCAGTTCCTGATTGACAGGTGATTGGCTGATACTGGTCTTATTGACAGCCGATTCGCTGACGTGGTGTTCTGTGTCTGTCCACAGTCGAGAGGTGCTACAGGAGATCCTGGATACAGACCTGAGTAACGACGCCTTCCCTTTCTCTACACACAAAGTCTGTAACGCTGCCGGACACAAAGTAAGAGAAAGGGCCTGTCTGTCTTCCTTCCTGGCTGGCTGGCTCTATTGGTCTGTCTGGCTATCAGTTATTTTCCCCTTTCATTCCCACCCTTACACACACACACACCTGCCTCATCAAATGTATAATTTAATATGGTACAAATTACTCTTCTTCACACAGTGATGTCAATTGCCAATGGGATTCAAGTAGTGAATTTGAATAAATGTACACTTGTTTGAAGAAGGGTTGTTTTCTCCTGAGTGTGCATGAGAGAGAGCAAGGAAAGAGGCGATGGTGCATATCTCCGCGTGTGTGCGTTCATGCGTGCACAAAGGTGGTTGTTGCACGTGCGCGTTTGTGTGTCGCCGCCTGCGTGTGTGTTTGTTGTGTGTCTTGGCCTAGTTGTGTATTGTGTGAGGAACCTGAGTGAGTGTGTTGTGCCTGTTTCTGGGACAGATGGCCTGGCTTACATCACCCCTGTGACTGACTGAGACCTCATGTCAAACACTCTGCACACTTCTCTAACCTCCCTCTCTCTTTTTGTTCTATTGCTCTCTCTCTCATCTGTCCCGGTCCTCCTCTCCATGATTCATATCTCCCTTGAATCTAAACATTTTAGCCTTTCACCATCCAGTCTTTTCGTCCTCTCTGCCCCATTTCAGAGTTGTAGAAAACATTTACGTCTCTGTACATTTAACACATACCATCTTAATTTGACCAGTTTCTCACAGCAGTAAAATAATCCTGCAGGAAATCTGAATAATGTGGATTAAAATGAATGGGTATTTCTGTAGGGGTTGATGTGTTTTTCGTTGGGGCAAATCAAGTGTAAGTGGAAATTCCAAACGTTAGAAGCCTTTTTTAAACCTTCAACACACTACAAGTTGCAACAGTCTGACAACAGTGATCAAATTAAGAGACAACATCTCCATACATGTTTTAGCTTGATAGCTGTAATACATTTTGGAGTGTTTTATAAACATCCCAATACAGCTCTAACTATTACACTGTAATTACAGTACAGTATAAAACACTGGCTCCTCCGTATGTTTCCCGGTAGATGAGCAGAGCAGCGTTGGAACGGAGTGGCTCTCCTCTCCCAAATAAAGACAGCTCTATTTCGAACTAAGCCTCTGGCTCAGTGTCGCTAATGCATTCGGTTTTGATTTAGCGGAATTATGTCATCGTTTTTTTCCTGGAACCCTCTTGTTTTTTGGCATCTGCCTGCCTTCACTAATGCCCCATCCTGTCCTACATTAAGTACGGTCTTGATGGCATTTTAATCTCAATGATGGTCTCACTGCTGTGCTGTAAACACTGTCTTTGCCTGTTCCCCAACTCACTCATTACACGTCATTCTCTCATACAGGTTTACCATACCGTGAGGCGGGTTGTTTGGTTTGGGGGGGGTGTGCGTGCACGTGGGGGGGTGTGCATGCATGCACATGCGCACACGTGCACACACCCACCCACACGCACACCCACCCATATGCATGCACGTGGGTGTGCATGTGTGCCTGCATGTGCATGCATGATTATTATTTGTATGTGTTATGTGAGAGGATCTTGGCCTAGTTCTGTCCGGATCCCTAGAGTTTCCTGCTGTGTGTGGGGGGGATAAAGGGACCTGTGTGAGGCTGTGCTGGCCAGATGGTGTGGCTGACAGGGCCTCCTCTGGGGCTGCCTCTTCAACTATCCTTGCTGTTGTCACATCTCCTCTGCTTCTCCTCACATTCCTCCTGCTGTCCTGCTTCACCAGTCTCTCACCCTCTCTCCTTCTTTAGTCTCTCGCCCTCTCTCCTTCTTTAGTCTCTCGCCCTCTCTCCTTCTTTAGTCTCTCGCCCTCTCTCCTTCTTTAGTCTCTCGCCCTCTCTCCTTCTTTAGTCTCTCGTCTCCTGCTCTTCCTCTTTTCTTCTCCCTATCCAGCTCTATCCCTAACACATTTTTATCAGTCCCCATCCTGTTCCTTTCCTTCTTTCCCATGCTTCTGTTCATCCTCCCACGCTCTCTCTCTCTCTCCTCTCTGTTCCCTCTCTCTCTGCGAGGAACTTCTTCATTAGAATGTACGGCAGCCAGGCATACAGACCATGTCCTTGAAGACGTGGTGTGTGTGTGGGAGCAGTAGATAGTAGGAGGGTTACAGAGCAGCTGTGCTGTTCTCCAGAAGGGTTCTCTCTGTCAGACTAGACCAGTGTGAGCTGCCTTCCTGCTCTCAAGGACAACTCGTACACAATTCCTCTCTTCATTCCATCTATATTACGTTGGGTTCTGGCCATGCAATTTTAAAGTCTCATTGCATACAGTTTGTTGGAAAGAGGGAACCTATCGGTTGCAATTACTGTATCTTATTAGAGCCCCGTCATGTCCCAGGACGTTTTAAATGATCACTTTGTTCGTTCGCTCACTTAACTCACTGTCTTTCGCTCATTCAATCACTCGCTCATGAATTCTCATTCTGTCCCCCCCTCCCCCCCTCTAGGTGCGTGCCATGCGTCTGTCCTTCGTGGGCGAGCTGGGCTGGGAACTGCACATCCCTAAGGACTCCTGCTTGCCCGTCTACCAGGCTGTCATGGCTGCCGGTGCCAAGCACAGCATCATCAACGCCGGATACAGAGCCATCGACTCCCTCAGTATAGAGAAAGGTGTTTGTGTGTGCGTGTGTGTGTGTGTGCCAATGACTCCCTCAGCATGGAGAGAACTGTGTACTCCAGCATCGAGAAAGGTATAGTACAGCTTAGCTCTGAAAGAGTTTGGTGGCAGAACAACAGTTTTTCCGGAACCAGCTGTGGTGTTCTGAGCTGAGGGGCTGGTGGGCTGGTGGCAACACAACACAACACAACCACCAGCTGTGCTTCAGCTGTGACGCGTTCCAGGAAAACATAGGGCTATTAGTGAGATGTGCCAGGAAAAGTTTGGACTTTACTACCCCTTTTCATCTGTAACGGCAGTGGGATAATCACACACTACAGATTTCTTATTAGCTTAGTTTGGCAATGACACGGAGTACAAGGTGTGGAATGTTAGCTTAACTGACTAGTACCCAGGCTAAGAGTACAGTGACAGTCCTATAAATGTCTTAACTGAATGTATAGACTTCCATAGGCAGCAGGCAGTGTATCAGATGTACAGATTTCCATAGGTAACAGTCGTAGTGTGGTCACGATACCAGTATCGCGATACCAGGAAGTAAGGAAGCAAAGGAAACAAAACGTGAAGCGGACAGAATATCTTGAGGAAAACAGTCCCGAGGTTGGAAAAAACTGCCTTATGTTGTCACCCAGAGTCACATTTGTTTTACAAAAGTAGATTTTAAAGGACCATAGAGTTTTGTCGGCTTCGTGCCTCATTTTTTGCCAAGGATAACCTGGTATGGTAAGTATCGCGATACTGGTGTCGGGACAACACGGAGCAGAAGCTGTAAGTGAAACAGAGCGTGTTTTGGTTCATTAGATAGATACCCGTGTCCTTTGAGAGAACAGCAGTAGCATGACTAGCAGAAATAAGAAACCCGTTACAGTGGCTGTTTGATGTATCAGCAGTATCCTATATTGTTAGCTTGTACTTCAACATCACTCGGGATCAACCACAGTGTACTGTGTACCCGCTCTGTTTAGTCTGTTGACAGGCCGGGGGAGCTGGCAGTGTATATGCATTACAGTAACTTATTTGTGTCGGCGGGTAACCGCAGGGTGCATGTGACGTGCTGAGGTTAGTTGCATGGCCGCTTGCCACGTGCTTGCATACTCTAGCTTACAGCTTGCTCCCGCCGGCTAGCCCTTGTGGTGAATTGGGGAGAAGCTTCATGCACAAGTCTCCCCTTGCCTGGACAAAGCCTCTCCATGACCAAGACTCCTGTCGGGCCTCCTCGCGGTGGCACATGTTAACTGGTTGTCTTGAAACTCCAGTCTAACCGGCTGGGGATCTCGGGAGCAGCAGTGGGCCCCAGAGATGCGTCTGTACAGGCCCACCTCTGTGTGGACAAGTCCTGGCAGCCATCAACCACTGTCCCGCTGCCTTGTGGGTTAGTCTGGTACGACAAAGGCTTGGGGAGCACACCCTGAGAGAGAATCTGTCCAGACAAATTTGTCAACATCCTTTGCCAGTTCCATGATGGGATGATGGCTCGGGTGGCCATAGGAGGGCAGGAGTCGGTGCCCTTTAGAGTAAGCATCGGTGTGAGGCAGGGGTGTGTGTGCTCACACCGGTACTCTTTAACATCTTCCTTCTACATGTCACCCAGCTTCTCCAGAAAGAGTTTGAGGACAGCAGGGGTTTTGCAGTGGACTTCAGGTTGGATGGAAACCTATTCAACATCAGGAGGCTCCAAGCAACCACCAAGGTTTTGACGGAACGGGTTCTTGAGCTGCAGGATGCTGATGACTGTGCTCTTGTGGCCCATACTCCGGAAGAGCTTCAGTCTGTCCTTGTAGCAGCTGTGATGGTCTATAGCAGGACGGGACTGTCTATCAACACCACCAAGACAGAGGTGGTCTGCCAATGGAGATCCAGCCCTCCACCCACCATGCCTGTCTTCACCATTGAACACAAATCACTGGCAATAGTTCCGTCCTTAAAATACCTGGGCAGCATTCTTTCGGACTGCAGCATTGACCTCGAATCAAAATAGGATCAAGGAAGCATCAACTGCCTTCGGGAAACTCCTAAAACTTCCTAAACAGGAATCTCCACAACAAAGTTGCCGTCTGCATCACCATACTTTTTTACAGCTATGAAGCCTGGGTCACTTAGTCGCCACAACATGCAGCTCGAGCGATTCCACATTAGACGCCTGCCTTGCATCCTGGGAATCCCCTGGTGCAACCGTGTGCCCCATACAGAAATACTTGCTAAGACCAACTGCAAGAGTATGGAGGCCATGGTCACTCAACACCAACTGGCTCGGGCATGTCATTAGAATGTCTCAGGAGCGCTTGCCAGGGAAGATCCTGTATGGCCAGCTACATCTTGGCCGGCGGTCTGCAGGGGGGACCAGCTACATCTTGGCCGGCGGTCTGCAGGGGGGGCCAGCTACATCTTGGCCGGCGGTCTGCAGGGGGGCAGCTGAAGCTCTACAAGGACCAGCTGAAAACGTCACTGAAGAAGTACAACATCAAATCCACAGACCTGGCGGCAGCTCTGCCAGAGCGGTGTACAGAGGCGGGGAGAGGAGCATAAAGAGACAGCAAAAACAGCTCCGGAGACATACAACCATGGCTGACCCCGCCAACACAGACTGCATATGCCCCACCTCCAATAAAGTTTGTGGATCTCTGACTGGACTCTACAGTCACCAAAGAATTCACCGTTAACTCAGAAGTGGAAGGGATCATGGAATACGTTGGACAACCATAAGCAACTTCTCTGAGTGCTTAACCTCCGCGCTCTTGCATGCGTTCATGTTTCTGTGTATAATGAATGAAGAGGAGGCTGGTGGGAGGAGCTAAAGGAGGATGAGCTCATTTGTAGTGGCTGGAATGGACTACATGTAAAGGTATATGCATGTTTGACTCCCATGAATTCCTTTCCAGCCATGACCATCCTCCTATGGCTCCTCCCACCAGCCTCCACTGACTGAACGTGAGTGTGTAAGCATACATTCCATCTGTCTCATCCATTCTGTGTCCTACCTCTTCCAAGGTTTGCCGTTTTGGCTGGGTAGTGACTCCCCTCCTCTCTCCCCAAGGCTACAGACATTGGCATGCTGACCTGCGCCCTGATGACACGCCTCTGGAGGCGGGACTAGCGTTCACCTGTAAGATGAAGAGCACCATTCCCTTCCTGGGTCGGGCCTCTCTGGAGAACCAGAAGGCTGAGGGACTACGTAGACGCATCGTCTGTTTCACCATTGACGAGTGAGTGGTCACGGTCGCCATGGCAACTTTTCTTTTTACCTTGAGGACATGATTAAATGTCACCGGCATTATTTTCTTAGTTAGAACGGTGTGTGTTTCTCTTCTCTTTAAAGTCAACATGACCAATGGCCTTAATGACAACCATAGAAATAGAAATGACAGAATCATATTTTCGAAACTTAGCCCACAAGTCTTCCCTGCTGTTGGTGTACTGTAGCAGACCTGGTTTGGTCTAAATGTGAGGGACTAAGTGGTTTCCAGTAATTCACTGAAACTGCTGTGGTTTGATTAGAAGGGATTCGGTAAGAGGTGGATTTAAAGGACTGTCAGCCTGACGTGATATCGTTTTCTGAGTTGATTCACTGAGACTACTCTGTCTGGTTCAGGTCTGAGGTGCAGATAGAAATTCAATGAGTGGGGCTGACTATTATACACGCAGACAATCATATCTGTTCTACACAAGACATTTCTGTCTGAAACGCTCTAACGTTACATCACCTAAACAGGTCTGTTTGATGTAGTGAGCCGTCTGTCTCGCTCGGTCTCTCTTTCTCTGGCGCTCTGTCTCTCTCTCTCTGGCGCTCTGTCTCTCTCTCTCTGGCGCTCTGTTTCTCTCTCTCTGGCGCTCTGTCTCTCTCTCTCTGGCGCTCTGTCTCTCTCCTCTGGCGCTCTGGTCTCGTCTGTCCTCTCTTTCTCTCTGGCGCTCTGTTTCTCTCTCTCTGGCGCTCTGTCTCTCTCTCTCTGGCGCTCTGTCTCTCTTCTCTGGCGCTCTCTCTCTCTCTTGGCTCTGTTCTCTCTCTCTCTCTCTCTGGCTCTCTCTCTCTCTGGCGCTCTCTCTGGCTCGCTCTCTCTCTCTCTCTCTGGTGCTCTCTCTCTGGCGCTCTCTCGCTCTCTCTCTGGCGCTCTCTCGCTCTCTCTATGGCTCTATGGCTCTCTAGCGCGCTCTCTATTTATATATTAAAATATAATAGTCATACTTGTCAAAGGGACAACATTACCAAGGGTCAAAAATAACCATTTAACAATAACAATATAGAGGACATGTGCAGCGCTCTCCTCTCTGTCTCTTGCGCTGTCTCAATCACATACATAAAATATTAACATTTTCCCCCCAGAGGTGTGTTTCCGTCAAACCTATTTTTTAGCCGATAAAAGGCTGTGCGTGATGATGTAGTACACATAAAAGCACTTTAGTGTATGTATTCAGGTACCGAATAGAAAAACCTGAAGTTTCATGTGTTTATTTGCAATTTCAACTGATGGTTTTGTCACAAAACTGTTGCGATAAATAGCATACCTCCTTGCCCAATCTGGTTTTGGTGCATGCTCAAAAGACGGTCAGAACAGACTCCATCTTGGATGATTTCTTTTGATTTTCCCATGATGTCAAGCAAAGATGCACTGAGTTTGAAAGTAGGCCTTGAAATACATCCACAGGTACACCTCCAATTGACTCAAATTATGTAATTATAGCCTATCAGTATGAGCTTCTAAAGCCATGACATCATTTTCTGGAATTTTCCAAGCTGTTTAAAGGCACAGTCAACTTAGTGTATGTAAATGTTTGACCCACTGGAATTGTAATACAGTGAATTATAAGTGAAATAATCTGTCTGTAATCAATTGATGGGGAAATTACTTGTCATGCACAAAGTAGATGTCCTAACCGACTTGCCAAAACTATAGTTTGTTAAAAATAAATTTGTGGCGTGGTTGAAAAATGTGTTTTAATGACTCCTACCTAAGTGTATGTAAACTTCCGACTTCAACTGCATATACACACAGTACCAGTCAAAACTATGAAATAACACATATGGAATCATGTAGTAACCAAAAAAGTGTTAAACAAATCTAAATATATTTTAGATTCTTTAAAGTAGCCACCCTTTGCCTTGATGACAGCTTTGCATACTCTTGGCATTCTCTCAACCAGCTTCATGAGGAATGCTTTTCCAACAATCTTGAAGGAGTTCCCACATATGCTGAGGACTTGTTGGCTGATTTTCCTTCACTCTGTGGTCCAACTCATTTCAAACCATCTCAATTGTTTTGAGGTTGGGTGATTGTCGACTCCAGGTCATCTGATGCAGCACTCCGTCACTCTCCTGCTTGGTCAAATTGACCTTACACAGCCTGGAGGTGTGTTGGGTCATTGTCCTGTTGAAAAACAATTGATATTCCCACTAAGTGCAAACCAGATGGGATGGCATATCGCTGCAGAATGCTGTGGTAGCCATGCTGGTTAAGTGTGCCTTGAATTCTAAATAAACCAGACAGTGTCACCAGCAAAGCACCATCACACCTCCTGTTTCATGGTGGGAACCACACATGCGGAGATCATTCGTTCACCTACTCTGCGTCTCACAAAGACACAGTGGTTGGATCCAAAAATCTCTAATTTGGACTCATCAGACCAAAGGACAGATTTCCACCGGTCTAATGTCCATTGCTCGTGTTTCTTGGCCCAAACAAGTCTCTCTTATTGGTGTCCTTTAGTAGTGGTTTCTTTGCTGCAATTTGACCATGAAGGCCTGATTCACGCAGTCTCCTCTGAACAGTAGATGTTTCTGTTACTTGAACTCTGAAGCATTTATTTGGGCTGTAATCAGAGGTGCAGTTAACTCTAATGAATGTATCCTCTGCAGCAGAGGTAACTCTGGCTCTTCCTTTCCTGTGGCGGTCCTCATGAGAGCAAGTTTCATTATAGCGCTTGATGGTTTTTGTGACTGCACTTGTAGAAACTTTCACATTTCTTGAAATGTTCTGTATTGACTGACCTTCATGTCTTAAAGTAATGATGGACTGTCATTTCTCTTTGCTTATTTGAGCTGTTCTTGTCATAATATGTACTTGGTCTTTAACCAAATAAGGCTATCTCCTGTATACTTCCTCTACCTTGTCACAACACAACTGATTGGCTCAAACGCATTAAGAAGGAAAGAAATTCCACTAATACATTTTTAACAAGGCACACTTGTTAATTGAATTGCATTCCATGTGACTACCTCATGAAGCTGGTTGAGAGAATGCCAAGAGTGTGCAAAGCTGTCATCAAGGCAAAGGGTGGCTACTTTGAAGAATCTCAAATATAAAATATATTTAGATTTGTAAAATTTGTTATTATTCTACAATGTAGAAAATAGTACAAATGAAAACCCTTGAATGAGAAGGTCTGTCCAGACTTTTGACTGGTACTTTATATCTAATTGGCAGCCCCGCACCGATCATCATTCAAATGATAGCCTACCCTCGATATTTATTGGAAATTTGCATGAAACTCCAAGTTTACTTCAATTGTCGCATAATCTATTTAATCTACAAAAAAATATATCCCACCTTGTCTAGCGTATTTTGTTTTGTCGACAAATTTGCTGTTTCCATTAGGCCTGCCTTTTTTTTTTCATCCGCATGAAATGGTTGGATGGAAACCTGGTTTGTCTCTCCTCCCAATTCTTCCTCTCTTCTCTTTCCCCATCTCTCCAACATCACATCCTCCTGAACAGGTCTGTGTGACGTAGCGTGAACCTGACACCTCTGTCTGTTCCTACTAACAGGAAAGTCCCGATGTTCGGCCTGGAAGCAATCTTCCGGAACGGCGTTCCCGTAGGCCATCTGCGGCGCTCCGACTACGGATTCTTTATTGACAAGCAGATCGGATACGGATACATCCGCAACCCTGACGGAGGAGTGGTAAGTAATGTATAGTTGGCTACACACACGAATCAACTCAGCCGCCCACACAATTTTGTCATCACCACAAGTAGAAGAAACATTAACAGGCTTTTTTCCCCTTCTTCGTTGGGAGATGGGTTTTCTATTATAATTGGTGGTATTCTGGCCGTTACGCTCAGTGACGATTGGCAGACAGGAAAACACTGCTTGTTTCCAGCTCTTTAGAAACGCTTCATTGCTGCTCTGCTCCTCCTCCGGCTAGGAAGCGATGACTCCTCTCAGAGCACACTGTGTTGCGTGCCTGTGGGCGTGCACGTTCTGGAACGGTCTCTTTCTCCTATTATCCGTCATTTATTGGCTCTACCCTGATCAACTCAGCCTTCCAGACAATCTCGCCCGAGCTTTTACTTAGGATAGACAATATTCGGGGACTCTATTGTGTTGGAGCAGATGCCCAGATTTTCATATAATTATACCACGTCATCATATCATATGCATATCGTGCAGTTTAACAACTTCATATTTGATTCTGAGTGGCAATTGAGTCAGATTCTAGTACCAGGGCTTTGACACGCACACACCACAAGCTTTGGTTGCTACCTCGGAAACCGAGGACTTTTTCCCCCCCAGCATTTCAAAAGAAACCTTAAATAAAGCTGGACTCGTTAATTGGTGAAACTGCCACGTCCGTTTTTTGAGATTACGACAACCAGGACATAATTGCACAGCAGAGTATTTACAGCATTTAATTTTTTTACCGCACTGCCGAACCAAACCGTTAACAATAAGTAGTCACTGGGGTGAAGTGGTGCGGTGGGTTCCATTTTAAAGGGCTTTATACTTTCCAAGCTGTTAACCCCCCCCCAGAAACCCTGGTTATTTGTGTATCATATGTGTACATTCTGTGTTGTTTTCCTTACACCCCTCCCAATAATAAAACCTGTAGTAATAGAATACGGCCCGGTGGGCTAACCTGGTACCACCTCGGTGTGTCCTACCGGGCCGAGCAGGTTCTGACTCAGTGGATGACCTTTGCCTTGTTCACTGAGATACTGCTGCACTGTGTGTGTGAGAGAGTGTTACAGGGCTGTGTGCGTTACGGAGTGAGACACCACATGTCTAGGTCTCCACCTGTTCCACAGGATAGATATATATATATATATCTCCCTGTCACTTATCATTGGGCTCACATCCCCTCCCGTCACAGTAGCATGGCAGAGTGCGAAACAGACACACCCATCCACTCACAAAGCCCTGGCGTTGGCCCTGCGCTACAGCGCTCCACATGCCCTCCTACGCTGCGTTAAGGGTCAGTCAGCGTCAGAAGCAGCTCATCATCCCATGGCTCTGGAACCTCCACCACTCAACCTCTCCTCTCCTTACTTGCTACTGCTGCTAAGGTCAGAGTGGCAGGGAGGGATTCATCTGCCTCACTGATTACTGAAAAGCAGAGATGGAGGACAGTGAGAAAGGAGAGAGCGAGAGGGAGAGGAAAGAAGGGATAGATTGAGAGGAAAGAAGGGAGGGAGCGTGCAAGAGGAAAGGAGGGAGGTAATTGGGGTGGGATAGAGGAGCGAGGGAGGGAGAAAACAAGTCAAAGCAAATGAGAGAGAGTAAGCAAGAAGTACTGAGGGAGAGACTGGGAGAGAATGAGGAGGGGGGAAAGAGATGGAGTGACAAACTGCTAATGATTAGGGGAGAGCAGGGCAGGGGCTTGGCTAGGGGCGGGGCCGAGGGTTAGAGGCCAGTTGACTTTGACTGCGGTTGGGCTAGGGTACAGACTAGGAGCTGGGTTAGGCTTGCCTCCAGCCCAGCTCGTTTTTGGAGAGTTATAATTAGCCAGAACGGGAAAGAGCAGGGGCCACAGCGCTGCGAGGAAGGGAAGCAAAGGAACAGACTCATTGGGCCGGAATAGTTTTGACATTGAGATGTGAATGAACTGGCTGTTTCGTGACCTCTTATTACATTTGGGTTTCATTGACCCTTGACTCTTGTGGGAATTGGTCTATATGGATCGGGCTAAATTGAAACAGTTTGGAGATGATGGGGAAATTATTAGACCAAAGATGAGTATACAACATTATACCTGACACAACATTACGCTGTTGATAACAAAATCTGAAAATACTCTGGATACATTCGGTAACGTGATAAGAATAGTCCTGGAAAATGTGGGGTAGGTGCAACATAAGACAAAACAATGACAAGCGTTTGAGTGAGAGGACTAACTGGTGTCTCCCAAGTGGCCACACACACCTCTCCAAAGTGTGTACAGTTCCTACGTCATTTCAATGCGCTTTTATGACTCAAGAAGTCTTTAACTATAAGGTGTTTTTTTTAGCTCTCCTATCTGAGGAACTAAATCAAACACACGTTTAGTTGTTTTGGAACACAAACCTGCATCCCTGCCATCACACAATTACTGTTGAAATCTAAAAACGGTCCATTATAAATCGCAATCTGCATCAGGTGGGCATCATTTTAAAGCTTGATCTATTGCTAATATGACTAGATAAGCTATAAAATACGCTATTACAGTGTTAGGCTTTTACAATGCAATTCCGGGGAAATTGGTAACATTTTTGGTGCGCATACAAAAGATCATGAGTGCATTCAGGTGCATGTGCCATGGCAAATTTTCCTCAGAATAGACAAACAGGCTCATTCTGTTCAAGACAACCCAGGGTATATAATAATCTTGAAACTGTTCTCTGGAGAATAATGGAATCACTGGAGAGTAATGGATGAGCTCTGTTCGAGACTGTCCTATCAAAGTGATCTGAAGAACTGTAATATCCTATGTTTCTCAGTTGTGGCTGAACAAGGACGTGGTAAATATAAATCTCAGTTTTTTTTCTATATATCGGCAGGACCGAACAACTGCGTCGGGGAAGCTCAGAGGGGGGTGTGTGCCTTTTTTGTTAACAACAACTTGTTGTTGAGTACCTCATGATAAGCTGTAGACCACACTATTTTCCAAGAGAGTTTATCTATATTTTTCGTAGGGGTCCATTTACCACCACAAACCGATGCTGGCACTAAGACCGCACACAACCAGCTGTATAGGGCCATAAGCAAAACAAATGCTCACCCAGAGGCGGAGCTCCTAGTAGCCAGTGACTTTAATGCAGGAAAACTAAAAAAACTTTTTACCTCATTTCTACCAGCATGTCACCAGTGAAAATAGAGGCAAAAGCTCTAGATCCCCTTTACTCCACACAGAGAGATGTGTGTAAAACTCAAACAGGAAGTACCAGTGACTCGCTCAATACAAAAGTGGTCAGAAAAAGCGAATGCTAAGCTACAGGACTGTTTTGCTAGCACAGCCTGGACTATGTTCTGAGATTCATCCGATGGCATTGAGGAGTTTACCAACACCAGTCACCGGCTTCATTAATAAGTGCATCGACGATGTTGTCCCCCACAGTGACAGTGTGTACATATCCCAACCAGAAGCCATGGATTACAGGCAACATCCGCACTGAGCTAAAGGCTAGAGCTGCCACTTTCAATGGCCGTGACACTAATCCGGACGCGTATATCATGGGTTACAAAGTGGAATCCTAGCCGCGAGCTGTCCAGTGACACAAACCTACCAGACGAGCTAAACTAAACACTTCACGGCTAACACTGAACTATGCATGAGAGCACCAGCTATTCCGTACTCTGTATTCACTGTGTGATCACGCTCTCCGTAGCCGATGTGAGTAAGTCCTTTAAACGAGTCAACATTCACCAGACCAGACGGATTACCAGGACGCGTACTCAGAGCATGCACTGACCAGCATGCAAGTATCTTCACTGACATTTTCAACCTCTACTTGATCTAGTATGTAATACCTACATGTTTCAAGCAGACCACCATAGTCCCTGTGTCCAAGAAGGCCAAGGTAACCTGTCTAAATGACTATCGCCCTGTTGYACTCACATCTGTATCCATGAAATGCTTTGAACGGCTGGTCATGGCTCACAAGACCATCATCCCAGACACCCTGGATCCACTCCAATTCGCATACAGCCACAACAGATCCACAGATGACGCAATCTCTATTGTACTCCACACCGTCCTTTCCCACCTGTACAAAAGGAACTCCTATCTGAGAATGCTGTTCGTTGACTACAGCTTAGCGTTCAACACCATTGTGCCCTTCAAGCTCATCACTAAGCTAAGGATCCTGGAATTCCTGACGGGCCGTCCCAGGGGGTGCTGCTTAGTCCCCTCTACTCCCTGTTCACACAAGACTGCATGGCCGTGCACGACTCCAACACTATCATTAAGTTTGCAGAAGACATGATGGTGGTAGGCCTGATCACCGATGACGATGAGACGGCTTACAGGGAGGAGGTCAGAGAACCGGCAGTGTAGTCCCAGGACAACAACCTCTCCCTCAAGGTGAAGACAAAGGAGCTGATCGTGGACTACAGGAAACAGAGGGCCTTCATCCACATTGACAGGGCTGTTGCGGAGCAGGTCGAGAGCTTAAATTTCCCCGGTGTCTACATCTCTAAGGAACTATCATGGTCCTCAAACATCAACACAGGTGTGAATAGGGCACGACAATTTCTCTTCCCCCTCAGGGGGCTGAAAAGATTTGGCTTGGGCCCGCCGATCCTGAAAGTTCTACAGCTGCACCATTGAGAACATCTTGACTGGCTGCATCACCGCTTGGTATGGCAACGCTTGGCATCTGACCGCAAGGTTCTACAGAGGGTAGTGCTTTCGGCCCAGTACATCACTAGGGTCGAGCTCCCTGCCATCCAGGACCCCTATACCAGTCGGTGTCAGATGGTGTCAGAGGAAGGCCCTAAAAATTGTCAGACTCCAGCCACCCAAGTCATAGATTGTTCTCTCTGCTTCCGCATGGCAAGTGGTACCGATGCACCAGCTATAAGACTGCTAAATAGTTAGTTAGTTAACCAATAGCATTGAACCTTTTTCACGAACTCTTTTGACTCATTATACGCTACTGTTTCATATCTATCCCTTTGCCTCGTTACTTTATCCCTACCTATATGTACATATCTACCTCAATTACCCCGTACCCCTGCATATGTTATTGGTACTTGTACCCCATCTATATAGACAAGTTATCGTTACTCATTGTGTATTTATTCCTCATTATTTTTAAACGTCTACTATTTATCTTTTTTTCTCTGCATTGTTGGGAAGGGCCATAAGTAAGCATTTCACTGTTAGTCTACACCTGTTTTTTTAAGCATGTGACAAAATGTGATTTCATTTCGTGAAGCGCGAGGGGCTCAAGTTCAGAACGACTTTCAATCAAACCCAATACGTCGCTGTGAAGTGCAGCTCTGACGTTATGTATAGCATATTACTGTACAGCCACTACGTTCCAATTTAGCCGTTCATCAGTGCCCAAATCTGCCATTTCAACCCGTATATGGGTACAGAAAGAGAAACAATGAAATACAGTATCTCAGGGATCATCAACTAAATTCAGCCGTGGGCAGATTTTATTTTTTTCTTGAGAGGATGGTCGGGGGACAGAAAATAAAT
Organism: Salvelinus sp. IW2-2015; assembly: GCF_002910315.2. Lineage (NCBI taxonomy): Eukaryota > Metazoa > Chordata > Actinopteri > Salmoniformes > Salmonidae > Salvelinus > Salvelinus sp. IW2-2015. Next base: position 3,698,986 of record NC_036842.1, on the reverse strand, counting down.
ATAAAGTATTTGTACTCTGACGCAAGAAGCCCAACCAGATATTATATTTGACTAAAACATAATAATTTCAAAACTTTATATTAGTCTTAAGTTGTTGTTTTTTACGGCGCCGTATATGCCACTCCACAGAGAACTATCTAGAAAAAGCAGCTGAGATGCGCAATAGGTTTCTACGAAGAGGCTATTCTCCACAATGTGTGGATGAAGCTCTTAATTTGGTATTGGGGAAAACACGAGATGAACTGCTACAAAAAAGACCCACTAGAGCTAAAGAACACAACTACATATACTTTGAACTCGCGAAAAGTGGGAGATGCTGGCATGTTTTATCATCGGACCCAGCTTTCCCTGCTGAATTTAAGAATCCACCACTAATTGTATGTAGGCGAGGTCGCAATTTACGCCATAAATTGGTCCATGCAAACTGCCAGCCACACAAGAAAATCAGCCAGGCTCTTTTACGCCCGCTTCGAAATGGTAGCTATAAATGCAGAGGTTGCGCACAGTGCAACAATATGATGAAGTGTGAATATTTCTGCCACCCACATACGGTTCCAAATAAATCCGATTATTACGTGCTGCACTACCCATGTTATCTACATTATGAAATGTCCATGTGGACTGTGCTATGTAGGTAAAACCTCTCGTTCTCTCAAACATAAAAGTTCAATCAGGAAAAAACGACAGCGATTATCCAGTCGCAGTACATTTTAATGACCTAAAACATGACATTTCTACCTTTTTTTTGGATTTTGTGGCATAGAGAAAGTTAAGATATCAGACAGGGGAGGTGATATAAATAATACTCTGAGCAAAAGAGAATGTTTTGGCATTTTCACCCTCCAGACATTATTTCCTAAAGGTCTTAATGATGAAATGCCTCTATATTATGTTGTTAATGTGAACATGAATTATGCCCCTACTTCTGATTACTCTGTTTTTCTTACGCTGTACCCGATGATTTATGAAAACTTGCTTGATAGGTCGATGTCCTCATTGTGGTTTTACATACGTGTTTAATACGTTTTATGTACACACTTTATTTGAATATTTATGAAATGCATATTGTTATATTTGGTAGCACTTTGTTTTTCCTTTGCCTCCATCCCCATTCGATGCGTGGAACGGATGTGGGTGGGGCTAGGTCTACATAAGGGTGCTAATTAAAAAAACTCACAAAAGCTCTGACGAAGGCCGATACGTAAAGCTTATTAAAGATCAGTGATACTATCAAGAAATATATTAAAAACATTTTACCTTGGAGCTTTCGGAGGCCAAAGAAAATCTGCCATGCACCACATTTGTGACACTGGGTGCCAGTTGACGAACCCTATCTAATCAGGAATAGTGCTTTTGGAGAGCGGAGTCAGGTCATTAAGAACAGTCTAAGGTTCCCTAAGCTTTCAGATCTCAGGATGGATTAGGAACTTATTTTAAAGACTCGGAGTTCCTCCATCTCTGAGTAAAGGTGTGGATTTAACGATGTCTGTGTGCTCTCTTCCATTCTTTATTCTCTCTCGCCCTTTCAATCTCTCTTTCTCTATCCCCTCTTGCGCTCTCGCTTTTTCTCTCTCGCTCTCTCTCTCTCAGGTAAATGCTGACTTCATAAAGAGTGGGAAGTTCACTCTGGAGAGGATGGGTGTGGTGTACGAGGCCAAGCCCCACCTCAAGTCGCCCTTTGACCCCTCAAACAACCGCGTGAAAGGCATTTACCCCGACAACTACCACAACGTTTACAAGGCCAACGCACAATAATGTATATCAAGGTGTGATTGGACAATGTGCCTGTTTGTATATGTCCCTGATCTCCCCCAGCATATCCCCATGTTGGAGTCAGACCTGAGTCCAAATACTTTGAGCTTTTGCTCTAGCCTGCCAGGAGTGCCGCTGGGCAGGTTTTTACATTTTGCTGGACTTTTCTATTGGTTCGATTGAAACAGGCAAGCTTAATCAAGCATAGCTAAAGTATTTGAAATGACATGAAATAGTATTTGAACCCATGTCTGGTTGGAGTATCATGTGAGGTACATGTTTACTGTCTCTGTCTGGCATAAAGCTTGAGAATAGCAGTGTTTTTAAATCCATATTAATGAGGTATAATTCCATGTAAAAAGAGCCCGTGAACCACAGATTAGAGTCGCAAGTTTGGTAGTCCTGCAGTACCATACCTCAACACCATGTTATTCTCATGGCTGAAGGCAAAGCTACCAGCTACTTCTGTAAGTCTTAAAATCACCTCTGATTATCAAGTAGAAAATATGATAAATTGATTAACAAATAGTTAACAAAGGGTAATATATTGTACTTAACGTGCCTTGCTTTGTTGTACTACTAAAAAAAAATGTATACATTTTTGGTGAACTGCAATATATTGTTAGTTTCATTAATGTCTCTGGTGCTGCTATTGGTGAGCATGTTTTAAGATCCGATTGGTTCAATTGCACTTTTGTGTTCATATTAGTGTATGCTAACTCCAGAGCTGATACCAAATGAAATCTGCTTGCTGAATTGGACTCTAATAAAGCATGAATAACATTACTTGTCTGTGAAAATATAGAAGAAATGAAGACTGCTCGCCTGTGAAATCGTCAATACGCTTTATTGATTCATTTCAAATACAATCCATAGACAATGTCATTTGTTTTAGCGTTGTATTTTCTGTTCTTTGTGAACTGAACATAATGTTTCAGATGTTGCAAGGCATGCTGGGTCATGTGGTCTTAATGTTGCCTCACTTCTTCCTGCTTCAATGTGATCTCACATATGAAGATCAGGTTAGTGACTTCAACGGCCGCTTTAGAAGACACGAAGGTCTAGATTCCTGTTATTTTAGATCTCATGTATATGCAGTTATTGGTGTCAATGATTGCCATACAGCTTAAAATGATAACTTATGCCCATTAAAATCAAACTTAATTTCATATTTATCTGATCTTTCCCACAGATTCCTTTACCAATAAATATCTGTACTGGAGTAGGAATGTTTAGTTTTTTTATTCACTGTGAAAGTGAAGGGATCATTTAGATACAATATTATACTATTGTATTATAGTACAATAATAGTGTTCTCTTGAATTCTGTGAATGTGATTATGATATTATGCTAGTACTGTAGTAGGCCTTCCTGATGCCATTGGATCAACTGGATGTGATGTGCCATCCCCTGCACTTGTTGTGGAGAAGTACTTCACCAGAGAGAGGAGGGGGGGGGGGGGTGCGGGGTTGATATTCAGACGGGAGAGGGCGTCTCCCGGGGGCTGCACCATGGTGGGCTCACTGCTTTGTCCCCCCCCCCCATGGGTAACAGGGCCTCTGGTGCTGTGACATCACTACAGGAAGCTCCTGCCTCTCCCAGTCGCTCTGTCACAGGACCACAGAAACAGTCACACAAGGTGACACATAGTAGTGTGATGACCTTAAATGTACTATGAACTTTTGCCTGGTCTCGTGTGATGGTTACATGCACATTTGAACCAATGAACTGTGTGTTTTATCATGCGTGTTATGCATGGTATTTGTACATGTCTGTGTAGTGGTTCTCTATGTGTATATGGTACAGTTAGTCTCCGGTAACGCAGGTCCCTGACGATGGGCTGTGCCAGTCTGGCATACATATGCCTATCCAAACACTGTGACCTGGTTGACAGGGAGGGCAGCACGATTCAGCCTGAGACCATGGGCGCAGGTTCAGGTGAGGATGCCATGGTAAATTAAATCACCGACTCCCGCCACTGTCCATGTCTCTCGATCACAGCTGCCATCAGCCAGTCAGAAACACACATCCAGTCATAAAATGTATTTATAAAAAAGTGTTTTACAGGGCCAGCCATAGTAATACGGCACCCCTCGCAAATTAGGGTGCATTGACAGATTTTATGCCTTGTCAGCTCGGGTATTTGAACCAGCAACCTTTCAGTGACTGGCCCAACACTGTAACCGCTAGGCTACCTGCCACCCTCATTTCATAGAGATCTGTGGTAAACTGTTACTGTAAATTATAAAAACCAAAAGTATTGCTGCAGGGACTTGCTTCCAGTCAGCCACGAGCATTAGTGAAGTCGGGCACTGATGTTGGGTAATTAGGCCTGGCTCGCAGTCGGCGTTCCAATTCATCACAAATATGTTCGATGGGGTTGAGGTCAGGGCTCTGTGCAGGCCAGTCAAGCTCTTCCACATCAATCTCAAGAAGAAAATTCTGTAAGGACCTCACTTTATGCACGGGACCATTGTCATGCTGAAACAGGAAAGGGCCTTCTCCAAAACGTTGGAACCACAGAATCGTCTAGAATGTCATTGTATGCTGTAGCGTTAAGATTTCCCTTTACTGGAACTAAGGGGCCAAACCACCTCCCCCACCAAACTGGCCCTATGCATTGGGGCAAGTAGCATTCTCCTGGCATCGGCCAGGAGTGAAGCGTGATTCGTCACTCCAGGGAATGCGTTTTCACTACTCCAGAGTCCAATGGTTTGGCATTAAGCATGGTCATCTTAGGCTTGTGTGTGGCTGCTCGGCCATGGAAACCCCTTCCATGAATCCCTTGACGAAAGGGTTCTTGCGCTGACGTTGCTTCCAGAGGCAGTTTGGAGGACAGACGATTTTTACATGTTTACGGTCCCGTTCTGTGAGCTTGTGTGGCCTACCACTTTTCAGCTAAGCTGTTGTTGCTCCTAGACATTTCCACTTCACAAAAGAGCACTTGCAGTTGCCCGGGGCAGCTCTAGCAGGGCACAAATTTGACAAACTGACTTGTTGGAAGGGTGGCATTCTATGACAGTGCCACGTTGAAAGTCACCGAGCTCTTCAGTACGGGCCACTCCACTGCCAATGTTTATCTATGAAGACTGCATGGCTGAGCGCTTGATTTTACATACCTGTCAGCAACGTGTGTGGCTGAAATAGCTGAATCCAGTCATTTGAAGGGGTGTAAACATTATTTTGGCCATGTAGTGCATGTTGTTAGATATCTATACTCCCATGTGGTTTATTGGTGACGCAGTATGTACTGCAAACACTTTTTTGCTGAATAGGATTTCAAATCCAATTTTATTGGTCACATACACATATTTAGCAGATGTAATTGCAGGGGTAACAAAATAACAAAATGCTTGTGTTGCTAGCAGTGCAGTAGTTTCTAACAATACACACATCTAAAAGTAAAAGAATGCAATTAAGAAATATATAAATATTAGGATGAGCAATGTCGAAGTGGCATTGACTAAATACAGTAGAATAGAATACAGTATATACATATGAGATGAGTAAAGCAGTATGTAAACATTATTAAAGTGACCAGTGATTCCATGTCTATGTATATAGGGCAGCAGCCTCTAAGGTGCAGGGTTGAGCAGCCGGATAGTACCCGGCTAGTGATGGATATTTAACAGTCTGATGGCCTTGAGATAGAAGCTGTTTTTCAGTCTCTCGGTCCCAGCTTTGATGCACCTGCACTGACCTCGCCTTCTGGATGATAGCGGGGTGAACAGGCCGTTGCTCCGCAGTGTGTATATGAAAAGTCTGTACGTAATATTTTACTGTCCTGTACGCAGTGTACTCACAGGGAATTGCTTGGTGGCGGACTTGTTACAGGCCATGTAGATCAGTATTTCCCAACACTATTCTTTGAGTTCCCCCAACAGTACACATTTGTATTGTAACCCTGGACAAGAACACCTGATTCTAATCATCAATCCCTCAATGAGATGAAGGAGGTGTGTCAAACTGAATTCACCAAAATACTCCCAAGCCTAGATTGCTGAACAATTAATCAAATGGCCACCGGACTATTACACCGGACCCCCTTTGTTTTGTACACTGCTGCTACTTGCTGTTTATTATCTATGCATAGTCACTTCACCCCTACCTACATGTACAAATGACCTCAACTAACCTGTACCCTGCACACTGACTAAGTACCAGTACCCCCTGTATATAGCCTCATTATTGTGTTAATTTGTATTATTATTTAATTTTTTTACTTTAGTTTATTTGGTAAATATTTTCTTAACCAACAGTGCAGTTCAAGAAGAGTTAAGGGTTTGTAAGTAAGCATTTCACGGTAAGGTCTACACTTGTATTCGGCGCATGTGACAAATAAAGTTTGATTTGTTGGCTGACAATTTGTTAACTACACTATTCTTATGAACCACATAGCATTACAGCAGTATGTACCGGTACGTTATTTTGTTACCTAAGTTGGCTACTAATACATCAAACTTTCCAGGCAGTATATTAACTATCTGCTATCTAACTAACTACCCAGCGTTAATGGACTTGATTATTTACATCATTCTTAGCTAAGAGTGAGGTGTTCTCTATTTTGTGTCTGGAAATAGCTAGCCAACGTTAGCTTGGGTGCTTGACTGCGGTTGTGAGGTCAGAACGCTCGGAYCAACCCAACTCCTCGGCCAGAGCGTCCAGTGTGCGCTCTGAACGCTCCGAGAGCGAAACTCTCTGAATTTACGAATGGACAATATGACAAGGCTCTGAATTTACGAACGCCCAGAACACACGCTGTGTTCTTTGGCACTCCAGATTGAATTTACGAACACACCCTAAAATGAACTAATAGTATGTAGTACAGTATGTTAGTATGTGCATTCGAACAGAGCTCAGGTTGATATGTGGCTTAATATGAATCAGGTTAACATTTATTGTATGTGTTGGTGTGTGTTGCAGGGCCCGGTTTCCCAAAAGCATCTTAAGGCTAAATTCATCGTTAGAATCTAGGACCATCGTTAAATCTCTGAGACGGTTTCCAAAACCATCGTACTAAAGTTGCACTTGAAATCGCTATTAACTGTCTGCCCCAGACCACTCGTTGAACAGCTGTGTCGGTAGATGCTTTTTTTGTTGCCATTGCGCATCACTTTATACACAGAAGATCACCCCTAAACATAGAATCAGGATGTTTATCCGTCTTTCTGTGACCGCCTATAACCGCAACTTCAATACAGCTACGACCGGAAGTTATTTTTCTTGGCAGGTTAGGAGAGCATTTTCGCTAAATCTTGCTATTTTCCTAATCTTAGCCTAATTCTCCTAACCTGCTATGTTAATTCTCCAAACCTGCGGCGTAAGTTCTCCTAACCGGCTACGAAAAAGTCCCTTCCGGCTGTAGCTATATTGAAGTGGCGTGAAAAGAGTGTTTCTCCGATAACTTCAAAATGAAGTTGGCAATGTCTTTGCAATTGTTACAAACGAAGGATGCTTCAAATACAAACGGATAACTGCAGTAAAAGATAAATACAGTATAGGCTGCATAGGCCTATATAATTCAATCCATATTAAAATACATTTCATGTTCAATCAATTGAGTTCTATTTACAGTAGCAGATTGTAGGGTACCGTCTGTCATTTTTGCCTCAATATAGTTAATGATGTGTAACAACATGCTCAATGACGTGCCAAATCTGTGACTTTGTGCATTTATAAGTGCATTATTATAGGGTTGACCTAAGCATTAGAATAAGCCACCTCAATATTTGCAGCCATATAGGCGATAATATCCCTATAGGAGCTGATTCGTTATCAGTGTTGTGGAGATATGAATGGAAAAAGCTGATCTGAGAGCAGTGCTGCCTTTCTTTCGATATCAATCGACACATGCTCCAGCGACGCACTTAGTGAACTTTCCCACTGTGGTATTTTGGTATGGTATCTTTGCCCATTATAGTAATGATGTGTTGTTAAAACACTCAACTAGTCTAACTAATGGTATCCACAACTGACTCTGGGAAGTAGATAAAGGGCCTCATTGTCAAAATCCCGAAGTATCCCTTTGAGTTCCATTGCTATCAGGAAACCAAGTGTCTTCTGCTGGTTAGTGTGATGTGTGAGTTGATTTACTCTGCTTAACATACAGTCCCAGTCAAAAGTTTGGACACACCTACTCATTCAAGGCTTTTTCTTTATTTTTACTTTTTTCTACGTTGTAGAATAATAGTGAAGACATCAAAACTATCGGGGGAGAAGGGCCTTGGTCAGGGAGGTGACCAAGAACCCGATGGTCACTCTGACAGAGCTCCAGAGTTCCTCTGTGGAGATGGGAGAACCTTCCAGAAGGACAACCATCTCTCTGCAGCACTCCACCAATCAGGCCTTTGCCACCAAGCCACTCCTCAGTAAAAGGCACATGACAGCCTGCTTGGAGTTTGCCAAAAGGCACTTAAAGGACTCTCAGACCATGACAAACAAGATTATCTGGTCTGATGAAACCAAGATTGAACTCTTTGGCCTGAATACCAAGTGTCACATCTGGAGGAAACCTGGCACAATCCCTACGATGAAGCATGGTGGTGGCAGCATCATGCTGTGGGGATGTTTTTCAGCGGCAGAGACTGGGAGACTAGTCTGGATTGAGGGAAAGATGGATGGAGCAAAGTACAGAGAGATCATTGATGAAAACCTGCTCCAGAGTGCTCAGGACCTCAGACTGGGGCAAAGGTTCACCTTCCAACAGGACAACGACCCTAAGCACACAGCGAGGTCAACGCAGGAGTGGCTTCGGGACAAGTCTCTGAATGTCCTTGAGTGGCCCAGCCAGAGCCCAGACTTGAACCCGATCGAACATCTCTGAAGGGACCTGAAAATAGCTATGCAGAGATGTTCCCCATCCAACCTGACAGAGCTTGAGAGGATCTGCAGAGAAGACCGGGAGAAGCTCCCCAAATACAGGTGTGCCAAGCTTGTGGCGTCATACCCAAGAAGACTTGAGGCTGTAATCGCTGCCAAAGGTGCAATTATTTTCTAAAAAAACGTTTTTGCTTTTTCATTATGTGGTATTGAGTGTAGATTGATGAGGGGAAAAACAATTTCATCCATTTTAGAATAAGGCTGTAGCGTAACAAAATGTGGAAAAAGTCAAGGGGTCTGAATACTTTCCGAATGCACTGGATCATAGTCATTGGAGGGAGACAGATTTACGTCCAGATTGGTGTGCGTGTGCAAGCGTGCATGCATTGGTGTGTGTGTGTGTTACCTGTTAATGAAGCTAAAGTTATTTTGCAAGTAGCCATGGTCCACGTTGCTCTTGCACAGCTCCAGTTGATTCCGGGATAGTAGTTCACATAGTTATCACACATCTCCATGATCCAAAAGCCTCCCTGGATCAACATGAGAGAAATATAGAGGGAGAGAGTGGAGTCAGGTTCCTAGATTTACCTCTGTCCTAATAATGCCGGAAACAGCAGGCAGCTGTCAAGCAGCACTGAGCACTGTGTGTGTGTCTGTCTGCCCGTGCACGTGTGTGTGCAGTATCATCAGCCCAATGCGGCTGTCCACTGCTCTGAACATCACAGAGGAGAGTTAGCCAGAGCAGCATCATCATCCTCCAGCCCAGAGCCTGTATCTGACCCCAGATTAGTGAAATCTGGGCTGGGCAGTAGAGCCTCTCTAAGTAGAGCCTCTCTGAGCCCTGTCTGTGGTTGGAGGATATGCCTACATTAAACCCATAGAGCTGCTTGGCTACAGTTAGTGTATAGAGGCTACTCATAACACTTTGTGTGCATGTACTGTACGTGTGTGAGGTGTCTCCACTTGTGTGCATGCCTGTGTGCTATATAACATGTACAATATTCCTTTTTTATTATTTTACCCTTTTTCTCCCCAATTTCGTGGTATCCAACTGGTATTACAGTCTTGTCTCATCGCTGCAAGTCCCGTACGGACTCGGGAGAGGCGAAGGTCGAGAGCCGTGCGTCCTCTGAAACACAACCCAACCAAGCTGTACTGCTTCTTGACATAATGCCTGCTTAACCAGGAAGCCAATGTGTCGGAGGAAACACTGTACACCTGGCGACCGTGTCAGCCTGCATGTGCCCAGCCCGCCACAGGAGTCGCTAGAGCGCGATGGGACAAGGACATCCCTGCCTGGCCAAACCCTCCCCTAACCCAGAAGACGCTGAGCCAATTTTGCCCCACCCCGTGGGTTTCCCGGGTCGTGGTCGGCAGCGACAGAGCCTGGTTGTACAATATTCTTTATTGATACACGTATGGCTGCACCTGCAATATAAACATATTGTTGCATACTACTGTAGGCTGGATCTTGTCCTTTGTGTTGTACTACACTTTGTCAGGAGGACATCACCCCGAGGGGAGGACAAACACACTCAAATCAGGCAAAGTTCGGGCATATGTGTTCTAATTATAGTCAAATATGATAAACTAACAACAAGTGTACTGTGGTTAACAGAATATTGCCGTTGTTCTTTTTAAAACAGGCATCTCTGTTGTCCGGCAGCAGATGCAGTGACAGACTGTAGCAGTAGTGTAGATCATCACTTTAGTTTTTGTCTTGTTATGCCCTCAGGCATTTCCTTCCTTTTCCATGTCTGTAATAGTCCCTTCTGTCTTTCACTGTTCCCATTCCTTTAACTGTGTCATCTTATTCCCCACACCCACGCCGAACACACACATGCACGGGCTCACACACACACACACACACACACACACACTGAAATGTATCTAATCTTATTCCACCTCCTTAGACAGTTGTGACCGTAAAAAGAGGAGCCGACATACTTATAGGCGGCACGGTCACCATCTTCTGTAGCATTCTGATTATCTGGAGGAGACGACAACAAAAATACTCCGCAAACACATCCATTAGATTGTTCTCAAAACACGACACTATCCGACAGCGATGTCTTGTTTTTATGTCGCTTATAGTTGTCTTGTCTATGAGCTGAATACAGGGCAGAGGAGAAAGTCTCGCTTGACACCACCCATTGGGCACAGACGTCTATTCCACGTTGGTTCAACGTGATTCCATTGAGATTACGTTGAAACAACGTTGATTCAACCAGTGTGTGCCCTGTGGGCAGTATCTTGTTTCTATACCACTCCGAGAAGTCTGGAAACTGCTTAGAGGAGCTTGAGACATAGGAAAGAGTTGTCGTATTACAGGCAGACAAGTCTCACTTGACACACATTTTATGTTGCTCGAAATTGCATCTAGTCTAGTTCGAGGGATGAACTGAATACAGGAACAGGGAGAGAGTTGTAATACAGGCAGGCAGTGTCTTACTTGACACCAGTGTTGTGTTCTGCAGAAGCCCAAAAGATGTGTCTTACCTCACTTAAGCCTTGAGCATTTAGCAATACCCTAACAGATGCCAGACAGACAGTCAGCACTTACTAATACCCTACAGTACTTCACCTGACCTGAAACTGACAGAGAGAGAGAGAGCTCTGTCCAGGTGTTCGGTGGGTGGGTGGGTGGGCGGAGTGTGTGTGTGTGTGTTTCTTGTTTAAATGTGTTTGTTGGTGCATGTGAACCCTGTTACCTGATAGTGGGTGCTGAAATGCTTATCCTCCTGTACTACCTCCACCTCTTTTAATACATTTTTTTTATAGGTAATTTTGCTGTTTGCTTGAGTAATTGGAGATGCGGATTGTGAAGAGCATGTCTTGTGGGGTAGGTATGGGTGTCGGTGATTTCATGTTATTTGATTATGCAGACAATCTGGAGTTTTTGTAAACAGCAACACTGTATTTCTCCTAAAAAACTAGAAGAGAAGTAGTTCATGTCTCGTCAACCCTCGACCGGGTAAGAGTGGCGTGCATGTCGTTGACGTTAGTTCTGTATGTGCAGTTAAGGGCAAGGTCGAATCGTCTAGAATCTTACCAAACCGTAATCAAGATGGGACAAGACCAGAGTCTGAACAACTACTACGGTTAATTTGTTTTCTTTTTATACCCCTCTCCCCTACCCATATTCACAACAACTTTGTCAATATGACTTGTCCATTATAATTGATAGAATAATGTTATACCTAGGAGTAGCTTCCTCAACTTGCTCAATGAGCAATGTCGGAGTGGCATTGACTAAAATACAGTAGAATAGAATACGTTATATACATACGAAATTAGTAAAGCAGTCAGTATGTAAACATTATTAAAGTGACTAGTGTTCCATTATAAAGTGACCAGTGACTCCATGTCTATGTATACAGGGCAGCAGCCTCTAAGGTACAGGGTTGAGTAACCGGGTGGTAGCCGGCTACTGATGGCTATTTAACAGTCTGATGGCCTTGAGATAGAAGCTGTTTTTCAGTCTCTCAACTTTGATCCACCTGTACTGACCTCACCTTCTGGATGATAGCGGGGTGAACAGGCCGTGGCTTGGTTGGTTGATGTACTTGATGATCTTTTTGGCCTTCCTGTGACATCGGGTGCTGTAGGTGTCCAGGAGGGCTGGTTCGAGCCCAGGTTGGGGCGAGGAGAGGGATCCTGTTACACAAGGATTGGCAATCTACCTGTTTTAAGGTTCCCCGGTATTCACCGAGGTTGTCATCTCTTGTTTCATGATGGGCATGGGCACATGTAGCCTATATCACCGAGGGGGTTTTACGCATGGATGAATAGGTAATGTCAGCTCACTTTCGCTCGTCTAAAACGTGATATTTTATGAATAAAGCTTTGGTGATTCACTTTTTCCCCATGCGGTCTCAAACCCTTTATCAACGTTATTGACGACATTTACATGTTTGTCATTTGGCAGATGCTCAAGTTGCACATCTGCAGATTTTTCACCTAGTAGGCTCGGGGATTCAAAACAGCAACCTTTCGGTTACTGACCCAACACTCTTAACCGCTAGGCTACCATCCCCCTACTACTGGATTGCATTGGGCAGGACAAAACTAACAGCCTTCATTGAGAGGAGGGGAGGCTATGCTTGGTTTTTAATCAAATACAACGAAATGGGGGGGGGGGGGGAATCATCAGTTTATGTTTCTAAATAGGAAGTATACAGGCACCAAAAGCATAATACTCTTGTTCCATGCGGATATGGTAAGTGTGCGTCACGGCTGGCGTTTCGCTGTCAAAATTCATGCGATAACCAACCTTATTACTGCCAAAACCAGCTTTAGGTTTGTTTTAATTAGCACTTTGTTTAATGGACACACCTCAAATATTTCCTGAGCGCAACAATATTTCCTGAGCGCAACAAGCTGATAATATTAAAAGTAATTTTCCTTTTAACAATAGCTTTTTTTTCGTTTCAGTATGTTCAAGCCCTCCGTAGACTACCCTTACCCTAGGCCTACTATAACAAAGGCTGGCTCAACAGCAGTGCGTCGTGTATAATTTTTTTTTACCCTGGCAATTTATGATATCATTACATTTGACATGTATGTATTGTTGTTGTTTTAAAAAAACGAATAGATTGGTTGTTTTTAATTTTATGAAAACCAAACGTATTCGAACGATTCACCACCCTGGTTGTAGTGGTGAGAACGTCCGTGGCGCTCATGCAACGCAAATTCTGGAGTGTGAATGCTATCTGTAAGACAATTCCAATCTGTTTCTAAAACATTATATTTGGGAGCATTATAAAGTTAAGTGGACATTCTCTCGTTCTCTTTATGTTGGATCTTTGTCCAGTTATTGTGAAAAGTTTGGACGTGCATAAAACCCTCATAGTCTGCGTTGTTCGTTTTTTTTTTTTTATGTACTGTAATATGCCCACGGGGAGCAATTAAAGATGGTGCCTGTAAGTGTATTTAGACATAGCCTATTTAAAACAAGTTCTTGTTTCATTTTGTGTAGAATTATTCTCACTTTTTAGGCCTTATCAATAATGAATTTAATCTTGCTTATTGACTCTGTTTGGCATGTCCATGCTCAGCCATAATGCAATTTACAGTAGGCCTAGCCCCTATATCAGTATGAATGGTATGTATACACTGAGCGCACAAAACCTTTGAAAGTTTGTCTTTTGTTTGATGACCATGCGGTGAGCTATGCATGCCTAGTTTGCAAAAGCCCCGCTTGGTGACGCGGCATAGCCATACCTATTGCCACCTGTTAAGGAGCAGTCCAAGAGCATCAAGCATGTTTTGCAAGAAACACTATGCTCATATGCCTCTGATACATTACGATGTATCCCGGTTAGCTGGGACACACTCTCACCCTATCAAGGGTAATGCCCTATGCTTTTTCTCTCTCCTATCCATGACATCTCCAATCTAAGCAGAGCAAAGCAACAGGTTTATCACTCATCGTCATGCCCCTCCATGACCAGGGACACCCTGGTTAGCAGAGATCACTGTCTTTATAACCAGTCCTGTAGCCACCATTACACAGGGATCTGCTGACCTAAACATACGGAGAGATTTGACAGCCTGACCCAGTAGCATGTGGGAGGATAAATCTGAAATGCAACAAGCCGGCCACTCTTTTAAGATCCAGAGTGGCAGTGTCCCTCCTACGCAAACAGGCAATGTGTTTTTGGGGAAGTGGTGTGACCTACACAGATGCTCTGCACCCAAGGATTATATGCTTCATTGCAGGACTTTTTTGGGGGACAGAGGGAAGATCTCCAAAGGTCCAGGGTTTCTTGCCTGTCACAACCCTCTGTTGTGTAAAGTACTTAAGTAGAAATACTTTAAAGTACTACTTATGTCATTTTTTGTGGTATCTGTACTTTACTATTTCTATTTTTGACAACTTTTACTTCACTACATTCCAAAAGAAAATAATACTCATTAGATTTTGAATGCTTAGTAGGACAGGAAAATTGTGAAATTCACACACTTATCAAGAGAACAACCCTGGTCATCCCTACTGCCTCTGATCTTGTAGACTCACTAAACACAAATGCTTGGTTTGTATTATGTCTGAGTGTTGGAGTGTCCCCCTGCCTGTCGATAAATAAATCCAGGATTAAAACGGTGCTGTCTGGTTTGCTTAATATAAGGAATATACCCCCACCGGCAATCTGGTAGAATGTGAAATAAATCATGAGATAAAAACAAATAAATTCATATAACATTGTAAATCTACTGAAGACATCATATAGCCTCAGAAATGGTGACAAATTATTGATACACATTCATGGACGTAAAGGCCTGTTGGTTAAGAGTTCAGAAATGTCCGTTGCTGCTTTTTCCCATGTGTCCAGAGTGGACACCATGGCCCTGTGGATCCTGGCCGTGGAGAGCTCCATGAGAACAATTTCCTTAGATGTGAGCAGCCATTGTTGCAATGGTAACTGATGAGGTGGAATCCACCTTTTGTATAATCATTTTCTTAGCGGCTATGGTTCCTGCCAACCACACTCCGTTGGCGCTCTGACGAGTGCAAATCAGTCATCACAAATTAACATCCCTATTGGATCTAATTGCATTATTTTATCTATAAGTACAGAGATTACATCCTTGACTTTCCCCCAGAATTCAACCACCCCAGGCATTTCCACAGCAGATGCTGAAAAGTACCAAGGTCCCTCGTGGTGCAGAACTCACATAATGGTGATGGACTAATATACCCATGTGATGTCTTTTTATGTCATTTTTTTCCTCTATGGCTTTTTGAGGGTGTACGTCGCTTACGCAAAACCAGTCTTTAAGCATTTAGCCCTGTCACTGGGACATGTCTATTGTGCTTGAGGCTTTCTCATGGCAGCCTCTTGAGCCACTGGAAAGCCAAGAGATGTAATGCTTCTCTAAAAATGTATTGTATTGGGGCCCATGTATCTAGATTTGTATCGAATCGTCTTCATAGTCGTCAGGGATATGCATCTTTCCCTATCTTGAGAGAGTGGAGGATATTGTTTTGGAAAATACACTGAGTCTACAAAACATTAGTAACAACTTCCTAATATTGAGTTGCACGCCCTTTTGCTCTCAGAACAGCCTCAATTCGTCGGGGCATGGTCTCAACAAGGTGTCGAAGCATTCCACAAGGGTTCTGGCCCATGTTGACGCCAATGCTTCCCACAGTTGTGACAAGTTGGCTGGATGTCCTTTTGGTGGTGGGCAGTAGAAGTGTGTGGGTGAAATCAATGGGGAAGCCAAGCCAGGCAAACTATTTTACAACCAATTTTGCGATATTTTTTTATTTTCTCTATAACCCGTTAGAAATGCGTTTTATATGGCACCGTGATAGCCAATTTAACGCCGGTAAGCCATAGCCTGCAATCGTTTCACAGACAGTTCCAAAGTACAAGTGTCACACAGTGGCAGAATAAATTCAACCGCATCAAATAAAAATATAATGTTATTTGTCACATGCGCCCAATACAACAGACCTTACAGTGAAATGCTTACTTACAAGCCCTTAACCAACAATGCTTTAAGAAGTTAAGAAAATACATAAAAATAAGTGTTAAGTAAAAAATAGTTGAGTAGAAAATATAAAATAAAAGTAACAAATGATTAAACAGCAGCAGTAAAATAACAAGCAAGGCTATATACAGGGGGTACCGTGCCAGAGTCAATGTGCAGGGGCACCGGTTAGTCGAGGTAATTGAGGTAATATGTACATGTAGGTAGAGTTAAAGGGACTATGCATAGATTATAAACAGAGAGTAGCAGCAGCGTAAAAGATGGGTCTGGGTAGCCCTTTGATTAGCTGTTCAGGAGTCTTATGGCTTGGGGGTAGAAGCTGTTAAGAAGCCTCTTGGACCTAGACTTGGCGCTCCGGTACCGCTTGCCGTGCGGTAGCAGAGAGAACAGGCTATGACTAGGGTGGCTGGAGTCCTTGACAATTTTTAGGGCCTCACTGCCTGGTATAGAGGTCCTGGATGGAAGGAAGCTTGGCCTCAGTGATGTACTGGGCTGTACGCGCTACCCTCTGTAGTGCCTTGCGGTCGGAAACCGAGCAGTTGCCATACCAGGCAGTGATGCAACCAGTCAGGATGCTCTCAAAGGTGCAGCTGTAGAACTTTTTGAGGATCTGAGGACTCCACATACATTTGCGTTTCATCACAGTTAAAACTGGAGAGCAATAGCTATTTTGTTTAAATCCACAAAGAAAATATTGCATGCAACAAACAGTGACCCACACAGCATGGTCAAATGCAAGTTAAAGTTAGTTGGCACAGCTCATTTCACCATTGGTTTACTCAAGTTATAATAACATCCTTACTAAAATGATTTCAGAAGCAGCGAGATTAAAAAGGTCTAATGGGAAACACAACCGCAATGCACTTCCTCTTTGACATGCCATAGGCTAACTATAGGGATAAAGTCCCCCGGCGAAGCCCCGGAAAACAGACTCCGAGCACTCTAACTATTGATTCAAGACCACGGAGGTGTCGAAAGCGTTCCACAGGGATGCTGGCCCGTGTTGACTCCAATGCTTCCAACAGTTGTGTCAAGTTGTCTGGATGTCTTTAGGTGGTGGAGCATTCTTGACACACACGGGAAACTGTTGAGTGAAAAAACCCAGCAGCATTGCAGTTCTTGACACACTCAAACCGGTGCGCCTGGCACCTACTACCATACACCGTTCAAAAGCACTTAAATCTTCTGTCTTGCCCTTTCACCCTCTGAATGGCACATACACAATCCATGTCTCAAGGCTTCAGAATCCTTCTGCCTCCTCCCCTTCATCTACACTGATAGAAGTGGATTTAAAAAGTGACACCAAAAATGGGTCATAGCTTTCACTTGGATTCACTTGGTCAGTCTTTGTCATGGATAGTCTTACAGCCCGGAAAGGCTCGTTCCACCAGAGGTATGGCTACCTCTTAGGCACTGGTCTAAGGCATCTACTTATGGGAGATTTGTGCTATGACATGTTGTGGTGGTGTACCAGTTTTATATGGCTGTTTCCCCCACTTATTGTAGATTCAGAAAATGTCAGAAGGGACAATTCTTTTTAACACCCCAACCACTTCTTTCACCTTGTCAGCTCGGGTATTCGAACCAGCGACATTTCAGTTACTGGCCCAACACTCTAACCGCTAGGCTACCTAGTCGTGGCAGTTTAACAGTCTGATGGCCTGGAGATAAAAGCTGTTACTCAGTCTCAACTTTGATGCACCTGTACGTTCTCTGCCTTCTAGATGGTAGCGGGTCAAACAGGCCGTGGCTCAGGTGTCTGAGGTCCTTGATGAGCCCTTCCTGTGACACTGGTCGCTGTAGATGTCCTGGAGGGAAGGCCCCTAGTGATGCTTTGGGCTGACCGCACCGCCCTCTGGAGAGCCCTCCGGTTGCGGGCGGTGCAATTGCCGTACCAGGCGGTGATACAGCCCAGCAGTATGCTCTCAATGGTGCATCTGTAGAAGTTTGTGAGGATCTTAGGGGCCAAGCTGAATTTCTTCAGCTTCCTTAGGTTGAAGAGGCGCTGTTGCGTCTTCTTCACCACACTGTCTGTGAAGGGACCATTTCAGATTGTCAGTGATGTGTGCACCGAGGAACTTCAAGCTTTTGACCCTCTCCGCTGCGGCCCCGTTGATGTGGATGGGGGCGCGCTCTCTCTGCTGTTTCCTGTAGTCCACGATCAGCTCCTTAATTTTGTTGATGTTGAAGGAGAGGTTATTTTCCAGCCTCCACTCCACCAGGGCTCTCAACTCCTCCCTGCAGGCTGTCTAATCGTTGTTGGTAATCAACAAATTGAGCAGGATGATTTTACCTACATTTACATTTGAGTCATTTAGCAGATGCTCGCTCTTATCCAGAGCGACTTACAGTACTGAGTGCATACTCTTTCGTACTTGTCCCCCATTGGAATCGAACCCACAACCCTGGTGTTGCAAGCTGAGTCACATGGGACACCACAAAATTTCCCTGTATCTGCCTATATAATTAACATTAAGACCGTCACCTATTGTGAAGTGGAAATTGTATGATCTTCAATTAATATTTTCCAGGCGGTATTGATATGTATTCATTTGTGTTAGACCTGAGTTCAAATAGTTTATTTTTTCTTCTAATACTTTGAGCATTTGATTGAACCTACTTAGAGTGTCTGATGGGTGGGAATAGCACTTTTGGGAGTATTCTATTGGCTCTATTGCACCGGACAGGCTCAATCAAGCACAGCTAAAGTACTTGAAAGAAAACAAATACTATTTGAACCCAGGTACGGTGTGCTTGTTTGTGTGTGACTGGTGCCGTCCCTGGAGTGTTTGGTTACCTCAGCTCCCACGGCCCAGGCAGCCAGGATGTGGCGACAGTAGTTGAGGCTGGCTGGCTGGCTTCATCTTGGAGTCACAAGATCTGCTGTACTGGGGGACCGTAATCCATCTCAGGGGGATACACTCCATGTGGTGCACTATGGCCTTGTTACCTGGGGTTACCACTGACTTGTAATGGAAGGAAGACAGGGGGAGGAAGAGGAGGATGGGGAAAATGCTCTGGAATGGACTCCATCGTGTTGACTTCACTCATTCCTTAGCCCAATTCCAAATCAACTCCTGGCACCTATCCAAAAGATTGGGTGGGGCTACGCAATAAGGTTGGGGAGGGGTATTGTCATATTGATTACACTCATCCACTTATCCAATTTTCTTGGATCTATTCGAATGCCTAGGGGCTAGAGCACTGTTAACTGTAACCACCGATAAATCCACTATAATTGAGAATTTCAATAAGCATTTTTCTACGGCTGGGCATGCTTTCCACCTGGCTACCCCTACCCCGGCCTTGCGCTCCCCACAGCAACTCCCCCAAACCTCCCCCACTTCTCCTTCACCCAAATCCAGATAACTGATGTTCTGAAAGAGCTGCCAAATCTGGACCCCTACAAATCAGCCGGGCTAGACAATCTGGACCCTTTCTAAAAATTATCTGCCGAAATTGTTGCAACCCCTATTACTAGCCTGTTCAAACTCTCTTTCGTATCGTCTGAGATTCCCATAGATTGGAAATCTGCCGCGGTCATCCCCCTCCTCAAAGGGGGAGACACTCTAGACCCAAACTGCTACAGACCTATATCTATTCTACCCTGCCTTTCTAAGGTCTTTGAAAGCCAAGTTAACAAACAGATCACCGACCATTTAGAATCCCACCGTACCTTCTCCGCTATGCAATCTGGTTTCCTAGCTGGTCACGGGTGCACCTCAGCCATGCTCAAGGTCCTAAACGATATCATAACCGCCATCGATAAGAGACATTACTGTGCAGCCGTATTCATCAACCTGGCTAAGGCTTTCGACTCTGTCAATCACAACATTCTTATTGGCAGACTCAACAGCCTTGGTTTCTCAAATGATTGCCTCGCCTGGTTCACCAACTACTTCTCTGATAGAGTTCAGTACGTCAAATCGGAGGGCCTGTTGTCCGGACCTCTGGCAGTCTCTATGGGGGTGCCACAGGGTTCAATTCTCGAGCCGACTCTGTATACATCTCTGTATACATCAATGATGTCTCTCCTGCTGCTGGTGATTCTTTGATCTACCTCTACGCACCATTCTGTATACTTCTGGCCCTTCTTTGGACACTGTGATAACTAACCTCCAGATGAGCTTCAATGCCATACAACTCTCCTTCCATGGCCTCCAACTGCTCTGAAATGAAAGTAAAACTAAATGCATGCTCTTAAAACGGTCGCTGCCCGCCCGTCCAGCATCACTATTCTGGACGGTTCTGACTTAGAATATGTGGACAACTACAAATACCTAGGCGTCTGGTTAGACTGTAAACTCTTCTTCCAGACTCACATTGAACATCTCCAATCCAAAATTAAATCTAGAATCGGTTTCCTATTCCGCAACAAAGCATCCTTCACTCATGCTGCCAAACATACCCTCGTAAAACTGACTATCCTACCGATCCTCGACTTCGGCGATGTCATTTACAAAATAGCCTCCAACACTCTACTCAAGAAATTGGATGCAGTCTACCACAGTGCCATCTGTTTTGTCACCAAAGCCCCATATACTACCCACCACTGCGACCTGTACGCTCTCGTTGGCTGGCCCTCGCTTCATACTCGTCGCCAAACCCACTGGCTCCAGGTCATCTACAAGTCTCTGCTAGGTAAAGCCCCGCCTTATCTCAGCTCACTGGTCACCATAGCAGCACCCACCCGTAGCACACGCTCCAGCAGGTATATCTCACTGGTCACCCACAAAGCCAATATTCCTTCGGCCACCTCTCCTTCCAGTTCTCTGCTGCCAATGACTGGAACGAACTGCAAAAATCACTAAAGCTGGAGACTCTTACCTCCCTCACTAGCTTTAAGCACCAGCTGTCAGAGCAGCTCACAGATCACTGCACCTGTACGTAGCTCATCTGTAAATAACCCATCCAATCTACCTCATCCCCATACTCTATTTATTTATTTATCTTGCTCCTTTGCACCCCAGTATCTCCACTTGCACATTCATCTTCTGCACATTCTACCATTCCAGTGTTTAATTGCTATATTGTAATTACTTCGCCACCATGGCCTATTTATTGCTTTACCTCTCTTATCCTACCTCATTTGGACATGCTGTATATAGATTTTTCTACTGTATAATTGATTGTATGTTTGTTTATTCCATGTGTAACTCTGTGTTGTTGTGTGTCGAACTGCTTTGCTTTATCTTGGCCAGATCGCAGTTGCAAATGAGAACTTGTTCTCAACTAGCCTACCTGGTTAAATAAAGGTGAAATAAAATACATAAAAATACAGTTGGATTTAGGATTGGGCTTCGATGTTCCAGCCATAGAAACATAATTAATAAGAGTAATTTGAATTCTGTGGAATTACTCAAAGTAATTCTAATTTTAAGATTCCATCAATGTATAGGACTAGGTTTAGCGGTTTACCAACCATCGCGATGTGGTTCTTTGGCCTGTTGGGGGGAAGCTGGAAGATGTGACACCAGTAGGTGGTCTCCTGGGTGGAGATGATGACGTCGGTGTTCCGGACCTCCAGGGTCTGTATGTCCTGGGGCAGGGAGGGGGACGGGGTGTCGGAGCAGAGCAGGCGGGCTCTCTGCACCCCCGTCTCGATATGGGACGGTTTGAGCTGCTGGAGCAAGCGGATTGGCCGATTCAACACTCCGTAGATCAGGTGGACAGTGCCCTCCTGCCAATCACAAGCAAGCACAAAGATCAGTCTCTATATTATGCCTCTCTTTACCCGCTACTGTTCTCTCTCTCTTTATATCTCCCCTCTTTCTTTCTCCCCCTTCTCTCTTTCTTTTTCTCTCAACCCTTTTCTTTCTCCCTCCAACCCTCCCAGTACAGAACAGTATAATAATATGTTATCTCTATGTGTTAGCTCTCTGGGGTCACGGGTGCTATAAAAAAAATGCTCTTACCACCTGCCACTGATCTGTCTCTCTCTTTCTCTCTCTCTTTCACCTCTATGATGTAGTCTTGTGGGTCGCAGGTGCTGAAGGACCTCTTGAACAGCAGGGAGAATCCCTCAGGTGTCTGAGTGGCTGCCATCAGCTGGCAGTCCTGCTGGCTGTCCAGACTCACACGACCCTGACTGTCACTCCACGCATCCTGGAGTAACACAGAGAGTGAGAGAGATGCGCGCGCGCACACACACACATGCATGAACACACACACACACACACAAACAAACACACGCACAAGATGATGGTCAGATACAAGGTCCATTTTGTATGTTTCAGCACTATGGATAGCAGCACACATGCTGGACAATTGCAATTCAAGAATCCCAGAGTAAAATGTACACAGTTGAAACATCTCATAGCCAACTAAGTAGTTACATACAAATGTGACATCATTCTGTGGATGCCTAACCCTACGTTCAGGTGAGCAGGCAAGATACATACCCCAGGAGCCAATCGTAACAGCTGAGTCTGTCTCCTCCAATCACGTTGTCCGCATGTTACACGCCCCGAAATAGAACCCTCCACCCAAGACGAGTTTTCTTTTCTTGTATGATTGCTCTGGGATGGGTCGAAGAGTAAACACTCCAAAAAAGCCACACATTTAGTAAAAATCCCAAATTAACCAGAGACACTCCATGTGTCAGAGTTAGTTAGGCTCTGTGCACCTCAGTCTCCATTTTGGAGCGGTTTCATTGTGCTGTTGTGACCGCAGTGGTCCCAGGCTTTTAACAGATGTTCAGAGTTCTCTCTCTCTCGCCTTCTCATCCCTCACTCTCTCCCCTCATCCGTCCCTGTTGGACCTCCTCCCTGGTACAGGGATCAGAGGGGCCATTCAACATTCGTTTGGATAGAAGGAGCAGCTAAGCAGCGCCTCCTCATAGAGAGGCAGGCAGGCCCGGGACGGGTCCAGGCAGAGGCAGGAGGAGTGAAAAGGGATGTATAATGTATGTGTGGTGCCCTGCGATGGTTTAGAATAAACCACCAGATCCGCTCACTGAGATAAATATGGAGCGAGAGCGAGAGAGGAGGGGGGTTGGGCTGGCACACCGTTGTGACCTTTCTGCTCCCAACCAAGAGAGGGGGAGGGGTGGAAAGAGTGATGGAGGTGGTTTGGAGGGAGAGAGAGAGAGGGGAAAGGAGCTGAGAAAGGAGAGGGAGGGAGGGAGGGAAGGAGGGGAGGGCGGGAGAGAGAGGGAGGGTGCAGAGAATGATTGAGGTGGTGAGGTGGTCTGGAGTTGTGAAAGAGAGCCATGTCAGCCTGACCGAGCTGTAGATGGACGGACGGTGAAGTGTAAGGGATGAAGGGAGGGATGGGAAAAGAGATGGAGGGAGATGGAGGCTGGGAGAAGTGTTGGGTGGGCGAGTGTTTTGTCAGGCTATTGCTATGGAACTCATCAAGCCCATATAAGCCGGCTTCTCAGACATACAGGAGTGCTGGGAAAAGAGGACCCCACATAGACAGAAAGTAAGCTGGGATCATTCCTATAATGAGACTCCTGTCCTCACATGGAAAGTGCCAGCACTTGTTCTTTTGAGAGCATTGCAAAATGTAACTGATGTGAAATGTTTATTTTGAGAAAATCCGATTTTCTCCATGTTCATATCTGATGAGTCACAAGATGTATAGCTAACATTTGGATGATCATATGTTTGTAATAGTTTATTAAGTATACAGTATTTCAGGTCATTTGTTTTCACACTTGGTATCTTCATGTTTGAACATTCAACATATTTTTTTGTCTATATGCATCTATCTAATCTTGTGAAAAATTCCCCACTTTAGGATGATCACGACGAAGGCACATCCTGCCTGACTCTCTACCATCAGAATGAACCACCTCTTACATACAGTAAAGCAATACAGCGGGTACCAGCTACAATATGGCAGAACTGCTTTTTCCTTGTTCAAGCTTGTTCTGGGGGCAGCTTTGCCTCGTGGGCAGAAACAAATGGGATGGGTTAAGTTTAGGCAAGTTATCCCAATTTGGTTAAGGTTAGAGCTGTGCTCTCTTTCATCCAACCAGTCACATTTGTTATGCCGCCTATGCAGAAATCAAACCCGTAACCTTAGTCAGCATCACACTCTCTAACTACCAGAAACATGGTGAAAAGTAGTGCACCACATAGGAAATAGGGTTTGAGATACAAAGTAGGACTAGTGCCCTTCCTTACCCCAAAGTAGAACTAGTGCCCTTCCTTACCCCAAAGTAGGACTGGTGGCCATCATCCTACAGGACCACTACGTCAGCGTTGGTGAGTTCCCCGCGGTCGGACATCCCCAGAACCAGGCCGTGTTTCATCTCGCTGCCCCGCACCTCCAGGTACAGTTCCTGGAGGGGGTAGGAGATGTTCCTGGACAGGTGAAGGTGTCCACAGGGGTCAAGGGGCATGTGGTAGAGCAGCAGCAGGGGGGTGGAGGTGGGGATGGATCCTCCCCAGGAGGGGCTGGTAGCAGGATCTACCTGGTAGGAGGCTACCAGGATCACCACCAGGGTGGTTAAGACGGTCAGGTACACCAGAGTCACGTCCTGCAGCCACAGGTCCTTGTCGAGGAGACGCATAACCTGGGACACACGATACTCTGGATTGGTTGGTCGGTCAGTCGGTTGCTTGGTGAGTTGGTTGGTCCGTCAGTTGGCCGGTGTGTCAGTAGGTTGGTCTGTTTAAGGTAACTCCATCTTCCTCTTCTCTACCTTTATCTCCTCATTCAAAGGATGGTCTTCTTTGTTATACGGACTGTCAATGCGGAAGTATTCCTCTTCCTCTTGTCGGTCTTCTGTCGTTCTTACACTTTCAGTCCATTACAGGCGTCTGTTTTTTTTTCACTATTTACCACCCTTCACTATACTCTTCATCTCCAGGCGGTGTCCAATGCTAAAGTCTCAAAGTCTTTCACAGTATCCTGTCTTCTTAGTTCCTTTTTCAAAGTAGTCTTTTTCTCTTGATTGAATTTTATCGATAACTGGGCGCCAAATCTTTTTTTTCTCTGACCTGTCTCCTCTTGGTTGTTGTTTCTCCTTCGGAAATGTGACTGTCTCTGGGTCCCGACTCGTCCCTCTCTCTACTCCTAAAAGGCAATCCCATGTGACCTCCGACTCTTTATCTGTCTGAATGACGTTATGTTTGTTGACCAAAATGTGATTTGTTTTCTTTAAGCCCGTCGRGTCGAGCGCGATTCTCGACATCTGCCAGTCCGTAAGTGATCCGAATAGACCATGGACATTATCAATGGCAATCCAGTTGGACAAACTGAGTTTTATTGCCTATTCAATCTCCCCTGGTTTTGGCCCTTGTGGGCCAATTGGGGACGTTTGGCTGGATGTTAGGGTTGAAACGCTGTATCAATAAAATCACCTGGGAGCACGAACAGCGGAGTGCGGAGTTTTCCTTTTCATTGTTGAGATCACCTACAGTATAACTCCATCACCTGCGAAAAGGTACCTGGATGTGCGTATGTTCTTTAGCTTTAGTACAAGTCTGGCACTGAGTCTCTGACCTTTAGTCACTGTCTGTCTGATCCCAACATGTACACGGGCCATTGTAGGGCCAGCTAGGAGTTCTTCCTGACCGCATGACTTGACCAGGCAAAACTCTGGGACCTTGTGCCATAACAAATGCTTTGAGGTTATGATTTCAGGAAACGCAAAAAAAAATCGGTTTAGTTTGGTTTTGGTTTTAATTTGTTGTGACATGAAATCATGCCTTTCTCCATGCAAGCCAGACACTCAATGGTTAACTCCAGTTCGGACATATAAAGTTTGTGTGTGAACTATTTCTAAGATGCGTACTTTCAGTTTTTCCGAACTCACTTCCTTGTTCAAAAGAAGGGAGCTGGAACTGCTGATGCTACCACACGTGCAGCTCAAATACACTCCGATTTAAGGCGTTTACATGTCCTAATAATTTGAACGATAGCTTAGAAATCCAGGTGTTTTAATCGCCGTATGCTTACTTCGATTATGACCGTACGCCGATTAAGATAAGCAGAGTAAGGTGTTTACGTGACTAATGCCATATTCTGCCTACTGCCATAATCCGTTTAATAGCGAAACCTTAGTGTGCATGTAAATGTATGAGTGCATTTTAATGAACATGCCAGATGTAGTCCTGGTAGGGGGATAGAGTCATTATTTCCGTCTGGAGTAAGACAAAAAAGATCTGTAATGAGAATAGAGTGTGCGTGTGAGAGAGATAGAAGTACGCACACACATCTAGCTATTTGTCCTAGTTGCTGAAATCTCACCAGGTGTCAGTTTTCTAGGAACAATCACCTTTCACCTGGCTTTGGAGGAAGCTAATTCAAACAGCAGGATGCACAATATCTCTGAGGTAAAACAACATTAACTCTATTGTCCTGCTTTTCTGTATGTGTGTGTGTCTCTCTCTGTCTCTGTCTCTGTCTCTGTCTCTCTCTCTCTCTCTGTCTCTCTCAACACACCATTAACCCCAACAATTGTCCTGCCCATTCCTCCAGGGTTGAAGGAAGCAACAATCAGAACGCTATTAAATGTGTTTTTCTAAATCAAGAAACACGGACACCTTCTTGTTTGCTGAAAAGGTTAGCCTTAGCCCCCCCGGCCATCAGGGTTTGAAGGGTGAGGGTGTGAGCAAGGGAGGGATGAAGGGATGGAGGCAGAGGGAGGTTATGAGTGCAGCTTAGAGCCACACACACACACACACACAGCTAGAGAGGCAGCATGAGTAATGTAATGAGGGCCTGAGCCCCTGAGGCCAGGGGTCTGCTGGGATTGATGCCCTCTCACTCTGTGAGACGTGACAATACACAAAGGCACACACACACTGTATTGACTGTCTGACACTGTATTTATTCTCTTAATCCCTTACTGATGCTCCACTGATGCAGCTGCAATACAAAATACATGCCACAAAGGAAGCTGTGAACTAAAGATGAGAGAGAGAGAGAGAGCGAGAGAGAGGGAGAGTGGGACTCCCATATCTACTGGGTGAAATACCACAGTGAGAAAAGGGCAACCAGTGAAGAACAATTGTACTATTTGCACATCGTTACAACACTGTATATAGACATATGACATTTTAAATGTCTTTATTCTTTTGGAACTTCTGTGAGTATAATGTTTACTGTTAATTTATATTGTTTATTTCACTCTTGTTTATTATCCACTTCACTTGCTTTGGCGAGAGAGAGAGAGAGAGAGAGAGAGACCCTCTCTGGAACAAGCCAGTCACTCCTGGAACATCCCAGCATACTGTTCTCTTTTCAGACAGGACTGCATAGGAGAAGATAAAGCAGGATATGACATGACAGATCAGCACAGGACGGGACAGGACACTTCCTTACTGGTCTGGACATGGTTATCAGGATATGGTAAGACCCAGATGCAGACCGTGTTGAAGTAACAATGTTAATTACAGCAACAGAGGCAACGGTGCAGGATGGCAGGCAGGGTCAGGTCAGGCAGAGGTCGGAAAACCAGATGGAGGCAAAGGTACAGGACGGCAGGCAGAGTGGCCAGGCGGGCGAGTTCAAGGTCAAGACAGGCAAGGGTCAAAAACTAGGAGGGTGGGAAAAAACAGGAGCTGATAGGGAAAACGCTGGTAAGCTTGACAAACAAGACAAACTGGCAACGGACAAACAGAGGACACAGGTATAAATACACAGGAGATAATGGGGAAGATGGGCGACACCTGGAGGGGGTGGAGACAATCACAAAGACAGGTGAAACAGATCAGGGCGTGACAATGGGACAGTAACATAATATAGAATAGCACAGTATACATTAGGAACTAAAGTCTATATTGTTCAGTACAGAATAGATAAAATGTTTGCCATATTGTAGCATGATTTATAAACAGTATATGTGGCTGTAAGAAACACTATGTCACACTCACAGTGCAATATAGAGATATTGACCTCAGCTGACTACCAGCTGTTATTCTGTTCCCTCATTGGGCAACGTGTAGGGGGCCTGGGACCATAAAGGTTAACAATTACCATAGGTGTGTGTCCCAAATGGCACTCTATTCCCTACACTATAGTGCACTACTTTAGACCTATATACCCGATAGGCCCTGGTCAAAAGTAGTGCACTACATTGGGAATAGGGTGCCATTTGGGACACACACACATACATAGAGGTTAATTAACATCCAGTACCATAAAGCAGTCCTAGAGGGGCCTGTGGGTTGTCTGTGTGGAGGGGCGAACTGGAGTAACAGAACAGAATAAAATAACCTCCCTTCTGTCTCCCTCCATCTATGAATAATACAGAGCCTTGTCACTACAACACAGCCCAATCTCAGCCTCCCTCCTGTAATATTTGGAAGTTGAATAATTAATGCAATAAAAAACTTTTCTTCCCTCTGAGATGAGCTCTGGGGGTGAGGAAGTGAGGTGAGATGGACTGGGGGGGAGGAAGGGTCTGTGATCGTAATCGAATTAATGTTTTCTACCAGACACTGTCTCGTTTGCTTTTTCCATATTTTTCCCGATCCTTTGCTATCCAAATCGTCTCATTTTATTGTACAGTCTGTCTATATAGGGAAAACTGATACCTAGTCAGCTGCACAACTGACTGCATTCAACCAAAATGTGCCTTCCACATTTAACCCAACCCCTCTGAGAGAGATGTTGGGGGGCTGCCTTAATTGACATCCACGGAACAGTTGTTGTTAGGCATTAACAGCCTTGCTCAAGGGCAGAACTGCAGATTTTTCCACCTTGCTGGCGCAGGGATTCGAACCCGCGACCTTTTGGTTACTGGCCCAACACTCTTAACCACTGGAATACCTGCCGCCCCATATAAAGTAGCCGAATTCTAAAGCAATTATAATTACTGTAAACAGATTTGTGGGACGAAGAGATTTTAGAGAATCCATGCATCTTTTACAAATGCATATTCCTGTCTTTCAATGAAAACCCCTATTTTTGTGATCCATATTTGATTCAATTTAAATGATCAGGGAATACAGACAGTAAGGAATTAGACAGCGATATCTTATACCCCTCTCTACCTCCCCCCAACTTCCCGTCACCAACCATCCTTTATACAAATGGCGTTCCTAACTACCTGCTTCCCAGCGGGCCTCAGCACCCGCCTAATAGACATTTTGCGGTCTTTCAACGTTCAAATTTGTAATAGGTTATGCACATTTGATCTGCCGTCTCAGCAGTACCCAGCCATACCCTAGCTACCCAGTGGGACTCAGCACCCGCTAAGTAGCCCAGTCACTGATGATTACCATTCTGGCTGAAACTCCTGAAGCAGCTAGGCCCAGCAGATGGACCACTGCTTGTTTTGGCCCCCAGACACGTTGGTTGGTTGGTTGGGCTGGATGTGTTCTTTGTGTCCCAGTCTGCTCTCTCTGTTTCCACTCTTCTGCTCTAGCTCGCTCTTTCTGTATGGGTTCTCTATCTCTATGCTCTCTCTCTCTCTCTCTCTCTCTCTCTCTCTCTCTCTCTCTCTCTCTCTTCTCTCTCTCTCTCTCTCTCCTCTCTCTCTCTCTCTTCTCTCTCTCTCTCTCTCTCCTCTCTTCTCTCTCTCTCTCTCTCTCTCTCTCTCTCTCTCTCTCTCTCTCTCTCTCTCTCTCTCCTCTCTCTCTCTCTCTCTTTTGTCTGCACTCTCCTCTTCTCTCTCTCCTCTCTGCTCTCTCTCTCCTCTCTCTCTGCCCTCCCCTCACTCTTTGCACTTCGGTTACACTTTATAATAACTGTTATGAATAAGCCATTATAAATGCTTATAAGTATATATACATGTTTTATGCATTATTATAAATGTTGTAGGCTATAATTCATTATGAATTGAAAGGCTTATGGCGGTTATAAATGCGTGCAGCTGCTGTCCGTGGTGCTGAAACATACAAACTTCAATCAGTTGTGTGTGTCACATGTTGATGGGGCTGCTGTGAGAAATGTCAGAAATATAGAAACAGACTATGTTAATACCTACCAAAGTGTACAGAAACTTGCCGTGCGAGTAGCCTAGTCTTAGCCTGGTTGCCAGTCTGTTTAGCTAACATTCCACTCCTTGTACTCCATGTCATGTGCCAAAGGAAACTGACTGGCAACCAGGCTAGTCTAGCCTATTAAATTGCAGTGGTTCATAACCGCTTCATGAAAAGTGGGCAATTAAACTGATGAGTAGATCTTCTTATATAGTCGTCCTATCGAAGATGAGAATGACAGAAGTGGTGGCGAATCTAACTCTCACCACATCGACATCTTTCCGAAGCCTGAATCTCAAGAGTCGATTTCTTAATGACTCAACTTGCCACGGTCTTACCATTTCCATACTCTAAATGGGCATTTGGGCATAGGAGGACCGCTGATTTAACGACTAGTGCTCTCTGATCATCCGCGGTTTATCGGATTCAGCAGTGAGATTTCGTGTTTCGTGTGTTTTTGTTCCGTCTCCATCTCAACGCCTTCGATTGGAGCACCCCCAACGCCGATCATTTTAATGCCTACTCGTCTTAATTTGGTCTGCGAGCGCAAGAAAATAGGCTACAAAGCCAGGCTACAACGCGCAGTACACGACAATCAAACATTTTTGAGCGACTACCCTGCAGAAGAATCTGACCGAGTGTCAGCAATACGGGCTACAGTAGCTGGCTGCCTGGATTTACCAACTGCAGCCACAAGCGCCCGTGACCACATTACCAGTTGAGCCAAGACTTGTAGGGGAAAAATAACAGATTCAAATCCATGACTGTTATTTCTCAAAGAAGCCCCGAAGCCTGGAAATCTGACCCCTTTTAATGGTGAATAACAGCTTCGTGATATGGAGCTGTCGTGTTTCCCCCACATGACCGTTACACTTGCTGTCCTTATATGCGGTATCGGTGTAGGGTCCGTATTTTGAAGATACCAGGCAGTCACAATAGCCTACAACCTATCAAACTTAATCCAAGTGGATGCTGATGGTGCATGACTGCCGTATAAAAAAACACAGTTGGTCGACTCTTTTGATGTAGGTTATTTTGAGATTAGCATAAGCAGCTTTGGAGACGTTTATATTTTTTTGCGTTACATAGCATTGAAAGGAGCCTGGAATTTGCCTTAAGACTTTTCTATCGCCAACTGAATGAGGATATCGGAATGAGGGGAGAGCTACACAAGCAAAACAAATAAACAACGTGAAAATAACGAAAGGACAACAGCGATTTGAACGTGGTAGCTCGTGTGGACTCAACACTATTTCTTTTGAGGTGTTAAGAGTTTTTATTGAGTTTTTATTTCGTTGTGATTTTGGTAGACATTATGAACTCATTTTTTACTTCTTAARTCCTTTCCATAGTTCGTGTGACATAGTTCTTCGTGTAACGGTTTTGTGGACTGGTCACTTTGCGGAAAGGAAAGAGGTCACCATAACTGTTTTGGTTACGCTGAAGCAGTGGCAAGAAGCTAATCAGCATCACCCGAGGCTGCCCCGCGACCATTCGGGGTTTCATGTGCCAGCCTCACTGATGCTCGGAATAGAGCTCTCACGAGCCATSAACAACTCAGATGCGACCCGGTGCATTTCAAATATCTGCAAAGGTAAGGTGTTAGCCTAGCCATAGCTCCAGCAGCATGCTTTTGCCTAGAACGCGTGTCCTGATAGTTTCCTTCTGAAGTAGCTGTTGTTAGTTGTATAATTTCTCGACATTTGCATGACTAAACTTTATCTTTCTCGAATCAAGCTAAAAATGCTGTGTGGCTTTGTGTTATCGGATGACGCTATAATCAGGTGTACCCATGCTTTGTTGTTCTTTGGGTTGACATTTAGACTAATTGTTGGCTATTGATTATCATCCCGAAAGACACTGTTGTTACACATTTTCATAAAACGAATCATCGCCACAGGCCCACGATCAAACGATCACAACTTGGAATAATTGAAGTCTTGTGTTTTCGAGTTTCCTCTCTCTACAGTAGTATTTAGGCTGCTGTCCATGGTGCTGGAGTGCACAAACTTGAATCTAGCGTCTAGCTCCCTACTCTCTCTCTCTCTCTCTCTCCCTCTATCTCTCTCTCTCTCTCTCTCTCTCTGTGTGCGTGTGCGTGTGTGTGTACAAGCTAGTTAAGCAGGGAGAGTTCAGAGTTGAAGCGGTTTTGCAGAATGTACCCAACTGTTTAGGGCTGGCTACTGACAAAACTTAAGTGGTATGATCAAACCAGACTCAAATTTCCCCCTCCTCCTTGTGTGCTTGTCTCTGTCTCACCGCTGCTCTCCTCTCCATAAAATAGTCTGCATCTGATGCTGTGTTATGATGCAGCCCTTATGTGACAGTGGAACCGCCTGCAGAGAGGTCTGCATGGTCATTGGTCACCATCATGCTAACACAAGTCTACAGCAGGCAGGGGAGGAAGGCTATGGAGACACGACTACAGAAAGCTGGGCTAGGGAAGCTATAGACGAGAGAGTGGCTGGAATGGACGTTCCCATTGTATTTCTATGTTGGAAGCAGGGTCTGTGCCAGCATGGACACCATGCTAAAGCAGGCTAAAGCAGGCATGGGGCCTAAAGCTGTGGAGGCCATAGAAATAATATCACTAGAACTGACATTCCCTATCAAGTTGACGTTCAGTGATGCTTGGAYTGACTTCTATAATAGCAGGGTTTCCATGTTACATCAGGCAGGGGAAGTCTGATGAAGGTTATGGAGGCAGTGTCTGCATTATACCTTGAACCCAGAACCTTGTTGTGTGCATGTGTGTAACAKTCTGTCATGAGAGCCCCAGCATGGTCACAATGTCTGTGAAGGACAGCAGGCAGGGGGCGATTAGGCAGGGTCTGCAACAGTCACCAGCAGTGATGTCATATGTCATCCCTGATGCTGTGTCTCTCTGAGTGGAGAGGGAGGAGGGGCGGAATCTGTTATCCCCAGTGGTGACTCGTTCTGTGACCCTTCCAACACCCTTGGACCCCTGGAAACAGAGCAATGAGTGACTGTTTTCCTGCCTCACTGCCTCCCTCCCTGCCTGCCTCCCTCGCTCCCTGCCTGCTTCCCTGCCTGCCTATGTCCCTTCCTGCCTTCTTCCCTGCCTGCCTATGTCCCTCCCTGCCTGATTCCCTCACTGCCTGCTTCCCTCACTGCCTGCCTGCCTGCCTCCCTGCGTGTCTGCCCCCCCCCCCTCCATCCCTCCCTCCTTGCCTGCCTGCCTTCTGGTCTCGTACTCCCTTACTACTGATTGGGAAGGCTGACTGAATTGGGGGAAGGGCATATTCTCAATGATAATGTTGAACAGTTCCCCTCTTCCCTGTCCCTATTGTCTTCATCTCCCATCCCCCTCATTTAGTGACACCTTTACATGTTGCGCACACACACTAATGGCCAGAGCCGTCTTCATCGAAAGAGTGATTGCGATAAATACGAGCCCATTCCAAAGGGTCATCCCAGCAGGAGGAGGACACTGAGGAAGAAACGGGTCCAGATCTCTGTGTTTTCATTCCTCCCCAAAGACTACTCATATCTGTAGTAATGCTGTCCACGTGGTGACAAGACAGTCCATTGGGATTKTTACATATTCTTACACTGTACATATTACTTGTAGGCTGGGGCTGCCTGCATTCTTACACCACATACAGTAAATTCCATACAGGGCTATAGTAGGCTGAATCTACCTTACAAGGCCTGTACATGCATGTTCATCAAGGGAATAATCAAGATTGGGCAGCACAGAACCATTGCCTCTAGAGTCTCTTGTGACGAACTTAACCAGCATGCACAGCAAGTGAGATTTGATTCTGAGTGCCAAGATTATTAACTCCGGTCTCTGTCATGTGATGTGTGTGGTGTCACCCTTTGTTCTCCCTAGTGGGAACCATGCTTTACTCTCTGCTCCATTGTCGCGTCCTCTTAATTCTGTCTTTGACTCACATCTAAGCCCAGTAGTTTGAGAGAGCACCACACACACACACACACACACACACACACACACGCACACGCACACGTGCACACATGTGATACCCACTACCCTATATTACATCCCCACTCCCATTTTCACAAGTCCCCTGACACCACGACACCCTCCACCCAATCCCGACAGTTGGGGAAAGAAGAAACACACACATGTAAATACAAACACAGGAGAAACACATACACACACATGTAAATACACACACACAGGAGAAACACATACACACACATGTAAATACACACACACAGGAGAAACACATACACACACATGTAATATACAAACCCAGGAGAAACACATACAACACATGTAACACACACAAACACAGGAGAAACACATATACACACACATGTAAACACAAACACAGGAGAAACACATATACACACACATGTAAACACACACACAGATTGAGAGAGAAGAGCACAGCAGCAACCCCATGAGCTACACCATTACAGCTGTTTTCAATCACTTTGGTGCATTTTTGTCAGATGTAAGTGGTATATTTTAAAAACTCTAGACTAATAACACGTGTAATGCCCCTTGTCTTATACTCAGAACGTTTGATTTTGCGTTCATTGGAGTTAAACACATCTTTCACCCCTGAGTCATTCATGCAAAATCAACATTTTCTGCGAAATACCATGAGAACATTTTTTTTTTGCAAATCATATTTTTCATTGACAAGTATGTCAGTCTTACAGTTTCATTATCCTTATACCAGCGGTTCCCAAACTAGGGGTTGCGACCCCGTGTGGGGTAGCCTGATATGAAAATGGGGTCGCCGGGAGAATTTCAAAAAGCCTGGTGAAAAAAGATCTATACAGATTTTGTTTTTCATTTGATAAATMAAATATTCTAATATCATTGTAATGTGGTTAACCTGAAAAATCGAAATGAAAATGTTTCTAAAATTATTTTTAAWAGATAAAATTCAAACAATGAGAGGGCGCCCTTAGATCGTGGGAAAAGGCTGCACTTGACCGTTGCATTTGAGTCACGGTGAATGGCTAGGCCTGCTATGCTTCTGCAAAATACACCGCACACTATAGGCTAGTGGGATAGAATGGTGGGCTTTTGCACATATGGGGCTCCGTCTATGGTGGGACGGCAGGCAGGCCTCCGCACTCTAGTTATTGTGTCTCCCTCGGCCATATGGACGCGTTGTATGATATACAGAGAGCAACTGGCAGCAAAAGAGCTGAGCGCAGAACTCGGAGATATACTGCAGCAGGTAACTTCGATTTAAAATCAAATCACATCCAGTACGCACACGTCTGTTCGCATTATTGTGTGGAGATACGGAACAATTTACTATTTCACACCGAGGCTTGGTGGTTATCAATGGGGAGAATGTTGGAAAGATTTTTCGAATTGACGGAGGAATTGTTGTCATTCGCAATGAATGTAAAAAAATAAATAAATAAAAAACGTTAACTTTCTGTGTGAGGACAATAAAGTGTGTCTCCTTGCCTACGTAACAGATATAGGCTATTTGGAAAACTGAACAAACTGAACACAAACATGCAGGGGAACTACAAAAACATTATACTGATGAGTGGATTCAGAGGAAAGACACACACGCACGAAGAAACGCACACACGCACAAACACACACACACACACACACATTTTCACCACAGTCTCCCAGCAGCAGCCATCATGCTCCCAGCCTTCCAGCATGTTACACATGTCCCCCCCCCCTCCTCTCGCCTCTTCCCCACCGTCCTCCCCCCTCCTCCTCTGGCCCCTCCTCCACTACCATCATCATGTAGCTCTGGCCTCAGCCCTCAGCTTCAGTCACAGGGTGCTTAGAGACCTGGTTGCCATGCCTCCTTCAGCAGGGCTATGACCGAACAACATGAAAGGCTGCGTCTGAAATGGCACCCTATTCCAATACAGTGCATTACTTTTGACTGGGCTCTGGTCCAAGGTTGTGCACTATAGAATAGGGTGCCATTTTGGACGACATCAGTCTCCACATTAGACTCACCAGCCTATGAAGAAAGGGCCTGCGGAAATTAATTCAATGGATATCAAGGCACTGGGATGTAATGTTTCCCAGTCTGTGTTATAACCCAGAATGCCACATGCTCTGTGATATGTTCTTCATACAGGACGAAGTACATACTGTACAGGATATTTCTCAAGTCGTGTCTTAGATGGTTCTTCAATATTTTGGCCCGTTTATTAGGTACACCACCCCGTTCACAGGAAGTTAGAATGGGCAAAACGGGTGACCTAAGTGACTTTGAGCGTGGTACGATCGTATGGTAATTTAGCAGACACTTTTACCCAAAGCGACTTACAGAACTGYCAGTTAACAGTGACACATACAAAATATTCAGGATATGGCACACGTAAGAATCAAACAAACAACCTTGTTGTTACCAGCATCGTATGTTCTTTGCACAGTAGGCAGACAGGATGCATCTCAACTCTTTTCTTCGGTGGCTGTTGGATGACTCTTGGAGGCTTTAAATGCATCTTTGTTATGATGTACTGGCTTAACGGCAGCAATTTGAATGTGCATGTTGTTGTTGTTGAATGTATGGAGAAAGACACACGGCAGGTTACAACTGTGTGTCAGAACATAGTGGTTAGTCCATACCAGACACTTCTCCTAGCRCTGTTTCAATGCACAGCCGCCTACAGTCACCACGGCAACACAGAGGCAAACMGCAAGAGCGAGAGAAAGGAGGCCGAAATAAATAACAAGGAAAAGACTTGAATGGCGGTCTGCCAAAACAAAGGATGGAGATATAAAAAGATGAAGGAAAGAAGAAAATAAACTATTTTAGTGGCGCTGACTGTACATGCTTGCCCTACAGAAGCCACTCTGTAAAGAGGAAGAGGGAGAGGAGACAAAGGGGCTTTTTATTTCATTCTGGTGAACAGAAGTTAGAGGAGATAACTTTTCCAGTAAAATAGAAAGCAGGGCTTGGAGGTTAACCTTCAGCTTCTAATAAATGACCTCTGTTGATATTCACTCAGCCAACAGTCTCAACCTTTTTATGTTACTGTAACCCAGGCCCCGTTACATGTTGTTCTGCCCAGAGAGTACCCCCTCAAGTGCAACTGGCCATTAGGCCAAGGCCGCGTCCATAATGGCACCCTGCGCACTACTTTTGACCAGGGCCCATAGGGATCAGGGCCTAATTTCCCAGTTGCATGTAACTTAAAGACATTATCCTGTACTTTGGCGACTAGTAAGTGTTTTCTAAACCTCCCACTTTGGGCTGGATGTGTCAATGTGTAGTTCTATGAGCAGAATTACTGTCTTACCTCAATTAGCCAAGAAATCCCTAGTTTGAAAGCAACTGTTTTCTAGAAGCTGTGTGGCACCATTTTCTTGACATTTACCCCCGTGTGGGCCAGCCAACTAGCAATTAGAGTTTCAGCCAATCAGCCCCCCGGCATTTGAGTGACAGGTAGCATGAGGCACACACAGTAGAGAGAGCGAGARCAATAATAGGATGCCCACATCTGCACATTTGTGACTTAGTATGCAATTTTCTGGGACAAATACTGACTAGAAAGTATACAAAAGTACCAGAGAATACWTTTTAAGTGTTTCCCAAACAAGAATCACGTAGAGTGGGTCAAAATAAGAAAAGCTGCTCTCGGATCAGCTTTCTCCATTCAAARCGTACTTTAACATTATTCCACAATACTGATGACAGATCAGCTCCTGACCTAGAGAGAAATTACCACCTATGGCTGTTTTATATATTTATTTTTATTTAACTAGGCAAGTCAGTTAAGAACAAATTCTTATTTTCAATGACGKCCTAGGAACAGTGGGTTAATTAACTGCCTTGTTCAGGGGCAGAACGACTAGTAACCTTTCGGTTACTAGTCCAACGCTCTAACCACTAGGCTACGCTGTAAATAGGCTATTGAGGCAGTTTATTATGCTTACCCAATAATAGTGCACTGAATAACAGATTGGGCACATCATTGTGCACATGTTTTAAAACATCATGAAACGGATTGAGGCAAAAATGAAAAACTGTAGCGTAGTTACAAAAACTAAATTGATTGAACATGACATTTATTTCAATAGGATTGAAATAGCCTATGTAGGCCCGTGTAGCCTATATTTTCATGCCATCATCTCAGTTTTCATTTTATCTTTCACTTGTTGTAACAACTGCCAATGCTTTGGCAACTTTGTATTGGTAGTCAACTTCGTTCTGAAGATATTGGCAGTCACAGTCAGACAGATAGCATAAACATATTGATTCTATGTTTAGCTGAGATCTTCTGTGAATAAATAGTGATGAGGAAGGGCAAAAAAGCATCTAATGATGCACTTTGGCTGCTCTATGAGTGGTCTGGATCAATCATAGATGTGCGAAGGTTTAAAGAGCCACGTTACTAACGAAGGCTCAGGGGAACACCTCGGTTCTAACGATGGTCTTAACGCTACGAAGGCTTTGGGAAACGAGACCCAGGTCAAAAGTAGTGCACTATATAGGGAATAGGGTGCCATTAAAAAAAAAAAAWTCACCTTTATTTTATCAGGGAGTCAAACTGAGACCAAGGTCTATTTTACAGATGAACCCTGAATTACATAAATTACAGAAAATACACACATCAAACTATAAATACAAAATGCAAGCCGAAAGAGAAACAAGGACATAAAAACAAACACATTAATCAGTAATAAGGTCCTCAATCAGCCTTCTGAATTGCCCTAGAGGGACCAGAACATCAAATTGAAGATTGTTCCACAAATAAGGTGCATAAAAGCTAAAAGCTGATTTACTCAACTCAGTAGAGACCAAAGGAATTTCCAGAGTTAGACGTCCCTGAGACCGGGTGTGGTAACTCTTATGTCTAAAGTTTAGTAACGATGTTAGATACAGTGGGGCTTTTTGTAAAAGGGCTTTATAAATGAAAAGATAGCAATGTATCAACCTACGTGACATCAAAGTGGGTCAACCAACTTACTGGTAGAGAATGCAGTGGTGAGTACTAAAATTGTTGCGCTATGATAAACTGCATCTAACAGCTTCAATGAAGCGGCAGCTGCGTTCATATAGATGATGTTGCCATAGGAACGTTGACTGAATAATCTGCGTTCTTCTATTTAGCAGGCAGGCAGGACCTGTTGTTATAGAAGAAGCCCATTTTTATTCTTAGCTTCTTAAYGAACTCATCGATATGGTTTTTAAACCCTTTCCTGCAGTCAAATCACCAAATTGCCCTCTATTGGCCCCATGGGTGTAATGTTATTCATATYTTTCATCATTTCATCATTAMTAAACATTATTTCTGAAAACCCACTGAAATTCCGGTGTTTCTATGTTAAACGGTTTTGTTATATTTCAGTCTTCTGTGATCTATATAAAGTGTAATATTGGGATGCAAACTCAAAATGTTATACGTTTCAACTCTGTATCTGACATGGTACAGGTGTCATATTTTGTAAGCCCGTAACCATGTGTGTGAGGTGTATACTTTTGTTTCAAAGTAGATTTGTTCAAGATTACTGAGAAACACTCTGTGTGACCCTAATCTGGCCACTGCAGTAAAATGTTACTAAAAACCAGCTTTTCATCATTCCAAGTGCCCAGATATTTGTAAGCAGGGACACGATCAATGTAGACATATAAACTACATATTCATAAATCATCAGAGTTGTTTTCATGCGCTCTAGAGAACAACATGTACTTCGTTTTACCTGCGTTCAACACTCATTTCAGGTCAATAAAGTTTTTCAGTAATACGATGAAGGCAGACTGTAGTTCAGATGGAGCCTGATCAACCGTGGGGGCAATAGCATATGCAACAGTATCATCGGCATACAAGTGCAGGTTACAATTCTTTTACAGACACGTCAATATTGTTAATGTAAAAAGTATAGGACCCGGAATCGAGCCCTGCGGGACACCTTTCATAATATCCAGGAAACCTGATTTAACGCCATCAGTAGATATGCATTGAGTTTTATCCGTCAAGTCATTGTTAAGACAGTTACATGCAGCCTGGTCTAGGCCAATTGAGGAAAGCTTCTGAATTAGCAACGAGTGATCTACAGTATCGAGAATGCCTTCGACAGGTCAATGAAGAGGGCAGCACAATGTTGCCTTTTATCTATACAGTTAACCACACAATTTATAATAATAATTTGGGTCGCAGCCCTTCTCTTATGAGTCTTCCCCACGTTGTACACTCTGTGAATAGGCCAGGTTAGCGTTATGAAACCAGGCTGACTGCTATGCYCACGTTAAGTTTCACTTTCCTTTGAGCTGCTCTCGAGATCAGGCTGGTTTAACAAGGCTTAATCCGGGTATCCTCAGGGGTACTAGCATAGATATAGAACACTAGATAGGCTGATATTATATAGCACCTATATATGGTCTGTGGTTACTAGTACCCCATGTTTAGAACCAACAATGACGTATAGCAGTGAATAATCAACACTAACAAGACAGTGAAGTTTCACACCGCACAGACCAATTCTTCAAAGGTTCACGGACGATCAGAGCATTGAATGCCAGACATGACGTGATCCTGCATGGTGTGCTTTCTCTGCAAAGATATTCAGTATACAACAACAGCCGTGTCTGTCTGATGGGGATTGTGATCGATAGTGTTCTTTTGTCATGTTCTCATTCTAGAACAGATCATGTGATTCAATGCAATGTGGTGTTCTGGGTATGGTATTGTATATGTGACGGATGACAGTTTGGCAAGCTGAGCTCTTATGGAGTATCTGTCTGTGTGCTTTCCAGGATCTTTACGTTGACATTAAGCTGTCTGCCTTCTAGGCAAAGTGTGTGTATGTGTTGTGTGTGTGTGTGCGGGGGGTCCGTCTGTCTGCTGACAATGTGCTACTTACTGTTCGATCTTCCCCTCCTGCTCGAAGAGAAAGGCATTAGCCCACTGTTGGGGTCATTTGGAAGTGAAGACTAGCTAACAAGGTTATCATGATGTAATATGGGTCTTGGATCTTTTCTCAGAAACCTACCCACTCATATCATCTTTGTTGCCTGCCTCTTGTGTATTATAAGGTTTGGCTGGGTACAGGTACTGTAGGTCAGGTGTGTCTGTGTGCGTGCTTCTATGTCTCTGTTTTACAATATGTATGTGTATTTGTGCATCTAAATGTCTGTTGTCTGTCTGTACAAACCCATTTCCTACTCTGCCTGGGGTGTCAACTGACCTGACCCCGCCCTCCAAGCTAAAACCAACCAATAACCATCAGTCTCTCTGATTGGTCCTGTGTTAAGACAAAAAAGATTGAGGGAAAATCATTAGGATTCTCTGATTGTATGGCATCGGGGAGCTAGTGTAATTGAATTGTTTTTAATTCTCCTGAGACTCCTGAGATAAAAAAAAAAAAAGAGAAGTGAATTACATTTGTTCCAGGGCAGTGAGTTATTATATTCTCAGCGTTCTGGTCTAGGAGTGTCATGGCTGTTTGTAAGATGTGTTAGAGAGAGACAGACAGAGAGCTCAGTTGACAGTATTGTTGATGGAAGTAGACACACAGACAGACAGACAGACAGACAGACAGACAGACAGACAGACAGACAGACAGACAGACAGACAGACAGACAGACAGACAAGACAGACAGGCAGACAGCACAGACAGACAGACAGAACAGACAGACAGACAGACCGACAGACAGACAGACAGACCAGAACCAGACAGAACAGACAGAAGACAGACAGAACCACTGACAGACAGACAGACAGAACACGTGATGTAATGCTAGACTGAAAGCTTGTTTGCATAGTTAGGATTGTCAGGCCCTGTTGCTTGCCTCTTGTGTGTGTTTTTCCAATAGTCCTCTCTTCATAATCCCTCCAACTACAGTCATTATATCCAGTATGAGGCTGCCTAGATATGAATTAGAAGAAATTCCTTGTTGGCCACTGCTGATGATTTCTAATCAATATTTATACTGCTGATGATTCTAATCATATATACTGTTGATGATTCTAATCAATTATACTGTTGATGATTCTAGTCTTCATATTATACTGTTGATGATCTAGTCTCATTATACTGTTGATGATTCTAGCTATATTATACTGTTGATGGATTCTTAGCTATATTGATCTGTTGATGATTCTAAGCTATATTATACTGTTGATGATTCTAGTCATATTCTACTGTTGATGATTCTAGTCATATTATACTGTTGATGATTCCTAGTCATATTATACTGTTGATGATTCTAGTCTTATTATACTGTTGATATTCTAATCATATTAACTGTTGCTGATTCTTATCATATTATACTGTTGATGATTCTAGTCCTCATTTATACTGTTGATGATTCTAGTCATATTATACTGTTGATGATTCTAATCATATTATACTGTTGATGATTCTAGTTATATTATACTGTTGATGATTCTAGTCATATTATACTGTTGATGATTCTAATCATATTAATACTGTTTTGATGATTCTAATTATATTATACTGTTGCTGATTCTAATCATATTATACTGTTGATGATTCTAGTCTCATTATACTGCTGATGATTCCTAATCGTATTATACTGTTGATGATTCTAGTCTTATTATACTGTTGATGATTCTAATCATATTATACTTTGCTGATTTCTTATCATATTATACTGTTGATGATTCCTAGTCTCATTATACTGTTGATGATTCTAGTCCATAATTATACTGTTGATGATTCTATCATATTATACTGTTGATGATTCTAGTTTATATTATACTGTTGATGATTCTAGTCATATTATACTGTTGATGATTCTAATCATATTTATACTGTTGATGATTCTAATATATTATACTCTGTTGCTGATTCTAATCATATTATACTGTTGATGATTCTAGTCTCATTAACTGCTGATGATTCAAATCGTATTATCTGTTGATGATTCTAATCATATTATACTGTTGATGATTCTAATCATATATATACTTTGATGATTCTAGTTTTCTATTATACCTTTGATGATTCTAATCATATTTACTGGACATTATCATTTACTGTTGATGATTCTAAGTCTATTATACTGTTGATGAATTCTAATCATAATTATACTGTTGATGATTCTAATCATATTATACTGTTGATGATTCTAATCATATTATACTGTTGATGATTCTAGTCTCATTATACTGTTGATGATTCTAGTCTCATTATACTGTTGATGGATTCTAGCTAATATTATACTGTCGATGATTCTAGTCATATTATACTGTTGATGATTCTAGTATATTATACTGTTGATGATTCTAGTCATATAATACTGTTGATGATTCTAGTCATATTATACTGTTGATGATTCTAGTTATATTATACTGTTGGACGATTCTAGTCAT
The DNA here is from genome assembly GCF_002910315.2 of Salvelinus sp. IW2-2015. NCBI lineage: Eukaryota > Metazoa > Chordata > Actinopteri > Salmoniformes > Salmonidae > Salvelinus > Salvelinus sp. IW2-2015. The sequence continues at coordinate 3,655,760 of NC_036842.1, read as the reverse complement.
ATTATACTGTTGCGATTCTAGTCCATATTATACTGTTGATGATTCTAGTCATATTACACTGTTATGAATTCTAATCATATTATACTGTTGATGATTTCTTATCATATTATACTGTTGATGATTCAGTTCATTATATGCTGATATTCTAATCGTATTATACTGTTGATGATTCTAATCATATTATACTGTTGATGATTCTAATTCATATTATACTTTGATGATTCTGTTTCTTATTATACCTTTGGATGATTCTACATCATATTATACTGTTGATGATTCTATTCATATTATACTGTTGATGATTCTAGTCTCATTATACTGCTGATGATTCATCATATATACTGTTGATGATTCTAATCATATTATACTGTTGATGATTCTAATCATATTATACTGTTGATGATTCTCAGTCCTCATTATACTGTTGATGATTCTAGCTTATTATACTGTTGATGATTCTAGCTATATTATACTGTTTGATGATTCTAGTCATATTATACTGTTGATGATTCTAGTCATATTATACTGTTGATGATTCTAGTCATATATACTGTTTGATGATTCAGTCAATCTATTATACTGTTGATGATTCCTAGTCATATTATACTGTTGATGATTCTAGTTTATATTATACTGCGACTGATTCCTAGTCATATTATAACTGTTGATGATTCTAGTCATATTATACTGTTGATGATTCTAATCATTTATACTGTTGTGATTCTTATCATATTATATACTGTTGATGATTCTATCTCATTATACTGCTGATGATTCTAATTATTATACTGTGATGATTCTAATCATATTATACTGTTGATGATTCTAATCATATTATACTTTGATGATTCTAATCATATTATCTGTTGATGATTCTATTCAATATAACTCTTGATGATTCTAGTCTCATTATACTGTTGATGATTCTAATCATATATACTGTAATGATTTAATCATATTATACTGTTAATGATTCTATCATATTATACTGTTGATGATTCTAATCATATTATCTGTTGATGATTCTAGTCTTCTTATTATCTGTTGATGATTCTAGTCTCATTATACTGTTGATGATTCTATCATATTAATACTATTGTATTCTGATCATATTATCTGTTGATGATTCTAAATCATATTATCACTGTTGATGATTCTAGTCATATTATACCTGTGATGATTCTAATCATATTATACTATTGATGATTCTATCATATTATACTGTTGATGATTCTAATATATATACTGTTGATGATTCTAGTCTTCTTATTATACTGTTGATGATTCTAAGTCTTCTTATTATACTGTTGATGATTAGTCATTTTTATTATAACTGTTGATGAATCTAGTCATCTTATTATCACTGTTGATCGATTCTAATCATATTATACTGTTGATGATTCTAGTCTCATTATACTGCTGATGATTCTATCATATTATACTGTTGATGATTCTAGTCATATTATACTGTTGATTGATTACTAATATATATACTGTTGATGATTTGTAGTCTTCTTATTATACTGTTGATGATTCTAGTCTCATTATACTGTTGATGATTCTAATCATATTATATCATTGATGATTTAATCATGTATACTGTTGATGATTCTAATCATAGTACTGTTGATGATTCTATTAATACTGTTATGATTCTAGTCATCATTATACTGTTGATGATTCTACTCATTCTATGATTTACATATTATACTGTTGATGATTCTAATATATTATACTTTGATGATTCCTTAATCATATTATAACTGTTGATGATTGCTATCATATATACTGTTGATGATTCTAATTCTATTATACTGTTGTGATGATCTATTGTCATATTATTATACTGTTGATGATTCTAGTCATTTTTCTTATGATATTATACTTGTTGATGATTCTTAATCATATTATACTGTTGATGATTCTTAGTCTCATTATACTGTGATGATTCTAATCAATATTATACTGTTAATGATTCTAATCATATTATACTGTTGATGATTCTAATATATTATACTGTTGATGATTCTAGTCTTCTTATATTAACTGTTGATGATTCTAGTCTCATTATACTGTTGATGATTCTAATCATATTTATACTATTGATGATTCTAATCATATTATACTGTTGATGATTCTAATCATATTATACTGTTGATGATTCTAGTCATATTATACTGCTGATGATTCTAATCATTATTTACTATTGATGATTCTAATCATATTATATGTTGATGATTCTAGTCTTCATATTATACTGTTGATGATTCTAGTATTCTTATTATATTGTTGATGATTATAGTCTTATTGTACTGTTGATGATTCTAGTCTTATTATACTGTTGATGATTCTAATCATATTATACCTTTGATGATTCTAGTTTTCTTATTATACCTTGATGATTCTAATCATATTATACTGTTGATGATTCTATTCATATTATACTGTTGATGATCTAGTCTCATTATACTGCTGATGATTCTAATATATTTACTTTGACTATCAAATTTACTGTTGATGATTCTAATCATATTATACTGTTGATGTATTCTAGCTATATTAACTGTTGATGATTCTAGCTATATTATACTGTTGATGATTCTAGCTATATTATACTGTTGATGAATTCTAATCATATTATACTGTTGATGATTCTAATCATATTATACTGTTGATGATTCTAGTCATATTATACTATTGATGATTCTAATCGTATTATACTGTTGATGATTCTAATCATATTATACTGTTGATGATTCTAGTCTTCTTATTATACTGTTGATGATTCTAGTCATTTTATTATACTGTTGAGATCTAGTCATCTTATTATACTGTTGATGATTCTAGTCATCTTATTATACTGTTGATGATTCTAATCATATTATACTGTTGGTGATTCTACTCTTCATATTATACTGTTGATGATTCTAGTCTTCTTATTATATCTGTTGATGATTCTAGTCTTCTATTATACTGTTGATGATTCTAGTCTTCATATTATACTGTTGATGATTCTAGTCTTCATATTATACTGTTGATGATTCTAGTCTTCTTATTATACTGTTGATATTTAGTTTATTTACGTTGATGATTCTAGTCTTCTTATTATACTGTTGATGATTCTAGTCTTCATATTATACTGTTGATGATTCTAGTCTTCATATTATTCTGTTGATGATTCTAGTCTTCTTATTATACTGTTGATGATTCTAGTCTTATTATACTGTTGATGATTCTAGTCTTCTTATTATACTGTTGATGATTCTAGTCTTCATATTATACTGTTGATGATTCTAGTCTTCATATTATACTATTGATGATTCTAGTCTTCTTATTATACTGTTGATGATTCTAGTCTTATTATGCTGTTGATGATTCTAGTCTTCTTATTATACTGTTGATGATTCTAGTCTTCATAATTATATATAGTGTTGATGATTCTAGATTCCATTATAACATAGAGCTGTTAGTTATAGCGTTATTATGGCATTGTAATTATCAGTTTATAGTGAAAATGCATAATCCTAATCCAATGTCTCTTGCATCATATGAAATAAATGGCCTCTATATACACTACCGTTCACAAGTTTGGGGTCACTTAGAAAGGCCTTTGTTTTTKAAAGGAAAGCACATTTTCTGTCCATTTAAAATATCATCAAATTGATCAGAAATACAGTGTAGACATTGTTAATGTTGTAAATGACTATTGTAGCTGGAAACGGCAGATTTTTAATGGAATATCTACATTATGCATACAGAGGCCAATTATCAACAACCATCACTCCTGTGTTCCAATGGCACGTTATGTTAGCTAATCCAAGTTTATAATTTTAAAAGGCTAATTGATCATTAGAAAACCAGTTTGCAATTAAGTTAGCACAGCTGAAAACTGTTGTCCTGATTAAAGAAGCAATAAAACTGGCCTTAGACTAGTTGAGTATCTGGAGCATCAGCATTTGTGGGTTCGATTACAGGCTCAAAATGGCCAGAAACAAAGTACCTTCTTCTGAAACTCGTCAGTCTATTCTTGTTCTGAGAAATGAAGGCTATTCCATGCGAGAAATTGCCAAAAACTGAAGATCTCGTACAACGCTGTGTACTACTCCATTCACAGAACAGCGAAAAGTGGCTCTAACCAGAATAGAAAGAGGAGTGGGAGGCCCCGGTGCACAACTGAGCAAGAGGACAAGTACATTAGTGTCTAGTTTGAGAAACAGACGCCTCACCTTCATTTCTCAGAACAAGAATAGACTGACGGGTTTCAGAAGAAAGTCTTTGTTTCTGGCCATTTTGAGCCTGTAATCGAATCCGCAAATGCTGATGCTGAATGCTGATACTTTAATCAGGACAACAGTTTCCAGCTGCGCTAACTTAATTGCAAACTGGTTTTCTAATGATCAATTAGCCTTTTAAAATAATAAACTTGGATTAGCTAACACAACGTGCCGTTGGAACACAGGAGTGATGGTTGCTGATAATGGGTCTGTATGCCGATCTAGATATTCCATWAAAAATCTGCCGTTTCCAGCTACAATAGTCATTTACAACATTAACAATGTCTACACTGTATTTCTGATCAATTTGATGTTATTTGAATGGACACATTATTTTGCTTTTCTTTCAAAATCAAGGGCATTTCTAAGTGACCCCAAACTTTTGAACGGTAGTGTATGAGGTCTTCTTGGTTTTAGATGGAAACTCCTCTGCTCGAAGTTTAATTAGTGCTAGGCACAATAAATAGATAACCTTTGGACGCTGCTCACAATTTGCTCTCTATTCATTTTTCCATCAATCGTCTTCCGTCCTGGAGGCGTACGCTATGTGGGAACACAATTTGCTCCAGGTCAGGGCAAAGCTTTGGTCAGCTGTGTCTGATCTATTTCCTGTTTTATCTGTGTGTTCCTTCAGCTGAGTTATTCACCATGTAGTCGTGTGATGCCAGACATCACACCATAGATTGGTTAGTGGTAGCTAGATGGTGACCATTGTCAGTCGTGTGTTTGAGCTGTACGTGTCTGCCTCTCAGTCAGTGTTTCTTACTGTGTGTCTTCTTGGAACAATGCTGATGAATCACAAGATCACAAAGCTGTAATTCAGGCTTAATTGAATTGTCCGTCTCAATTATGTGTGAATTGGTGTGTACCGTCTTGGCCCTGTCTTTCACACAAACATTAACTAGGTGCATCACAGCACTATGGAATGCGTGGGTTGTAACGACTCGCCTCAGCCTCTCAACACCAGAAGCCAAGGGTACATGTTAATATGCTGTTGCCATGACTACAGGCTGACATTTTGTGCTCCAAGGGGTGTGAACTGATGTGTCTGTTATAGTAAGGATGTCATGTTGACCTGTCAGAGAGCAAGGTTGGGGACGGTTGAATGGGCATAGTATGACCCTGATGTACTGAATGTGTTGGCTTCTCGAGCTGTGTACGTTCTGTATACATAGACTAGCTGGCATATGTCATATAAGACATCATGTCGTATATGTCCCCAGACAAGGGGGCCACAGGCAAAACAATTTTGTCTTTGTCAAAAGGATTCTCAGATACAGATCTGACTTAAAGGCGGTGCATGGTCAATCTGATGTCGGAATTGGCTGTACACCATTTACTGCGATGCCGCTCTCCGCAAACTTCAGGGCTTTCATACTTCTTGTGCTTAACGGAGCAGAGCAGAGCTATTGTGAAGGAGGTTGTCAAGGAAGTGAGTTAGTGTTTATACAGCACGTACCGCCCCCACCTACCGTCAAYCAATCATATAAATGCGGAGCTATACGGCGCCATCCGCATTTTTACTAAATTTGATTTGGCCTCTGCATGCCACCGGAGGCTCCGCAATTACGTCACACCCTCCATACGAAGCCTCCGACCACATCTTTGGATCAAGCATAAATTGGCTTTCACAGTAAGCATATGGCTCAGTCCTTTTGGCCCCCTTGGAAGTATAGGGTTGGGTATCACCTCAGTCTATATTTTACTGACATAGCTCACAAAAAAAAACATGTATAACATGTATAATGGAAATATATTTGTGCGATGTTTATGTTTTGCCAGGATTTTTTTCTCACCATGTGATATGACCCAGGAAAAACTGTGTGCCATAGTTCTGAGAAATGTTCAGGTGCATTGCAATAATTCATGGTGCGGCACCAGCACATAAACAATGTGGAACTTGATGAACTCCCAAGCCTGTATAACAGTTGGTTTACACTGTCATGGTCAGTTGGGCATATTTTAGCTGTGTCACCGTGTCACTGGCAGCATCATGTTCATCTGGACCCTGTGACGTGTCTGTCTCTCTGATAAACTCATCCCCCCCCCCTTCTCTCCATCTCACTCATTCGTCCCCCCTTCTTTGTGTGCCTCATTTCTCCAGTCTCGGTGGGGATTGATGGATCTCTCTTTTTTTTCCTCTCGGGTGCGCGCTCTCTTTCTCTATCTCTCTATTCCGCCACCTGCCTCACCACTGCGCCATGCCTCACAGACGCTGGAGGAGGGAGATGACGGGATGATAGGAGGACAAAAGAGGGAACTGTTGTGTTCATATCTTAATCTTTAGCTAGATTTCCGTCCAATTTGGTACAGATTTTCATGTGAATATTATAGAATTTGTATGAATTTTTTTTGACATTTTACCACCAGAGGTGTTTCCATCAGACTGACTTTGTTGCGGATAAAAGTCTGTACAGATATGGGATCTTAATTTGAGCCAGTTTGCTACAGCAGGAAAATAATCCTGCAGCAACAGGAAATGCAAAATATTATGTTGATTATAATTAATGGTCATTTTTGTAGGGGTTGGCACATTTTTCGTAAGGGAAAAAAGTGCAAATTACAAACTTCAGAAGCTTTTTTTCAACCTCAAATTCACTACAAGTTGAACATTTCCTGCATTGCAGTGTAGTTTTTTTTCTCAAAGGAACTCAGGCTTTAAGCTTACTCTTGAAAGTTGTAATAGTAGAATGCATAAGGTGAGATTTCGAAATTGGGTAGTGCATCATAAGTTCCTCTTGTCATGTCAGTCATTGCATACCTTAGAGAGCTATTTAGGTTGTCCGAAATGTCCAGATCTACTAGCCCACGTCAGCTAATGTTTTTTTTAGCCCATAGATACTGTTGTAATTTATTAGTCACTCAAATATCGCATGAATACACATTAGACATGGCAAAATGTACACAATTCAGTGGCGATTTTAGCATGTAAATCTTGGTGGGGCAAAAAAGAAAGAAAGTGGGATGCATGCCAGCAAAGCCACTACAGAACATAACACTAAACAATATATTAATTGCACTATACCGGTTACAAATGGTGCCCACAAACTGTTAGGGCCTACATAAAGCTTTCCCAACAGCAGTCCCAACATCTACCACTGCTACACCTGGCTGTCAGCGGAGCCTTGTCTGGCAGCGAAACAGTTCATTCAGCCTCATTTACTGCCTTTTAGCTTATATGGCTGACTTGCTTAAACAAATGTGGTTTCTAATGACAATTGAGATTACAAACTGTGGCATAAGGGGACGACAAGCGGATAAGAGGCAATGCGTAATTTCGATTAAGACATTAATGAGTGAGCTAGGACGGACAAAGTCAAAATAACTATTTGTTTAGCACTTTTGAAATGTACAGCGACAGAATTCAGAACATGAGCCGTTCTTACAGTGCTCTCCCTGTACACCAAGTCAGAACCGTAGGATGAATAAAGGCGGCATATAATCAGACAATAAAAGCTCTAATAATATTCGATGATTACATTTCTCTAAAACAGGTTATAGGCTACATGTGCACCACCAAGTCAGAACAGTAGGCGAAATGAAGAGGGGTAAATAGACCAAATTATTAGGGTGAGGCACATGGGCTACTAACAGCTTACTACACAACATACACTTAGTATTACTTTCTTAACTACAGTATACATATCTCCCTGGCATATTACATAATTTATGCAGAAGCATACAATACATTTTTGGACTCACCTTGTTGTGCTGTGCTCACTTGAACAGGAAGGTGGTCCTTCGTGGGCAATTTTGTCATCAAAGTCTGGCATTCTCTGACTTTATGGTGCTTTCAAAACAACTGGGAACTTGGGGAAAAAACAAGGTCGAATCATGATGACGTCATTGATCTTCAGGTCGTAGCTCTAGAAAGAGGCCGGATTTACAACTCCAGTGTGGATGACCATTGAAAACGTATTTTCCCAGTCGGAGCCTGTTTATTCCCTACTTCCCAGTTGTCTTGAACTCACTGAAGTCAGGTTAACAGTTGTTTTGAGCGCGGCACAAATCATGCTTCATTGACAGCATGGCCAATGTTGAATGTTTATCATTTTAAACTTGGAAAGATCATCCGAGATAAGGGACCACACAACCACTCCACTGAATAGCAGGCAAGTGATTGCTTTGCAATGCTTGCAGTTTGCCACTGTCACTGATTCCTTCCAAACCACTCATTGTTGAATTTGTGGTGTAATTTGCTTGTTGTGTAATGTTTATGGCCGATGAGCACCGATACGTTTTATCTGTAATTTCTCTTCATTATTTCTCTTCATATGACAAGGATTAAAAAGGATTTGCCAGTAGATTGACTAATAGCTAAGATGTTGAAAGTATGATGTTGACATGATCAGTCCAATCAAAGGTACTGTACATATAATGTGATTTGATTTCATTTTATCTGTGGCCAATGACCTTGAGCCTTCTTGGATGGGCACTTCTAATATAACTCTATGGCACCACCCATGTAGCTAGAATCTTTTAACTCTACCTTTTAGTGGTTGACCGATTATGATTTTTCAACGCCGATACCGATACCGATTATTGGAGGACCGAAAAAAGGCCGATACCGATTAATTGGCCGATTTTATTTTTTAAATTTTTATTTTTTATTTTTTTTATTTAAGCAGACCATGCGATTATCTGAGGACAGCACCCCGCTTACAAACACATGAAAATAATTTTTCAACCAGGCAGATGCGACACAAAAGTCAGAAATTACGATATAATAAATGCCTTACCTTTGAAGATCTTCTTCTTTTTGCAATCCCAAATGTCTCAGTGACACAATGAATGGTCATTTTGTTCGATAAATTCCTTCTTTATATCCCCAAAATGTCCATTTATTTGGCGCATTTGATTCAGAAATACACCGGTTCCAACTCGCCCAACATGACTACAAAGTATCTAATAAGTTCCCTGCAAACTCGGTCCAAACATTTCAAACAACGTTCCTAATCCAACCTCAGGTATCCTAAAATGTAAATAATCGATAAAATTTAAGCCGGGATAATCTGTTTTCAATACCGGAGAAAAATGACACGGAGCGCGCTCCTGTTCACACGCACAAAAATAGTAGGGACCTTCAGAGTGACACATGGAATGAATAGCACTACTTCTTCATTTCTCAAAAGAAAAACATCGACCAATTTCKAAAGACTTTTGACATCTAGTGGAAGCCATAGGGACTGCAACCAGGTTCCTAATAAATAGGGTTTCCAATAGAAAACCATTGGGAAATCCTATGACCTCAATTCTTTTCCCCCTGAATGGTTTGTCCTTGGGGTTTCGCCAAATCAGTTCTGTTATACTCAGACATTATCTTAACAGTTTTAGAAACTGTAGAGTGTTTTCTATCCAAATCTACCAATTATATGCATATCCTAGCTTCTGGGCCTGAGTAACAGGCAGTTTACTTTGGGCACGCTTTTCATCCGTACGTCAAAATACTGCCCTCTAGCCTTAAGAAGTGTTAAACAATATATCTAAAAACAAAAAGTGGTAAGAATTATTGGCACCTCTGTTTTCAATACCTGAGCCTTTTTCTAAAATGTTTTATGATATTGGAGAACACGTTGGGAGGGATCTTAGACCATTCCTCCATACAGGATCTTTCCAGATCCTTCGTCTGCTCTTATGAACGGCCCTCTTCAATTCAAACCACAGGTCTTCAATGGGGTTCAAGTCTGGAGACTGAGAAGGACATTACAAAATGTTGATTTTGTGGTCTATTAACCATTTTGTTGTGGATTTTGATTAGTGCTTGGGGTTATTGTCTTGATGGAAGATCCACTTGTGGCCAAGTGTCAGCCTCCTGGCAGAGCCAACCAAGTTTTTGGCAAAAATGTCCTGGTACTTGGTAGAGTTCTTGTTGCCGTTGACCTTAACAAGGGCCAGTGGTGTAAAGTACTTAAGTAAAAATACTTTAAAGTATTACTTAAGTCATTTTTTGGGGTATCTGTACTTTACTATTTATATTTTTGAAAACATTTACTTTTACTCCATTACATTCCTAAAGAAAATATGTACTTTTTACTTCCATACATTTTCCCTGACACCCAAAAGTACTCACATTTCGAATGCTGCAATTGAGTACTTTTTCCACCACTAAGTACATTTAAAACCAGACTATTTTAGACTTTTACTCAAGTAATATTTTACTGGGTGACTTTCACATTTACTTGAGTCATTTTCTATTATGGYATCTTTACTTTTACTCGAGTATGACAATTGAGTACTTTTTCCACCACTGGAAGCAAAATAGCCCCACAACAAAGATCCACCACCATATTTTACTGTAGGTATGAGGTACTTTTCTGCATATGCTTGTGTTTTTCAACGCCAAACCCACCACTGGTGTGCGTGGCCAAAGAGCTCTATTTTCATGCCATATGACCATAGCACCGGGTCCAATCCAAGTGACAATGACCTTTTATCAAACTCCAGGCGGTGCTATGGTCAGATGACATGAAAATAGAGCTCTTTGGCCACGCACACCAGTGGTGGGTTGATAAACAGTATATTCTTTGGGGAGCAATTTCAATAGTATAAAATAATATTTCATTTAATATTTGATTTGATAGTCTTTTTTTGCTCATCTTTATCAAGGGTGCCAATAATTATGGACCTGACTGTATATAGCCTATACATACAGTGCAATCATATCATAGATTAATTAGCTAGACATGGGTTGAATGGGTATATGGGATGCATCCTAAATGGCACCCTATTCCCTATATAGTGCACTACTTTTGAACAGGGCCCTTTGGGACGTAGCAGTGGTCTTATATAACAGTCCACTTCACAATGTAGTCACGTTAAGTTGGTGAAATCAGTCACTCATGTCCCGTCCTAGCACTTTATGGATAGAGTCACAGTCACAAATTAACCTTGAGTCCGTCGCTGCTGTTAGTGTGTTGACTCAGAAGAATGTTCTGTCACAACATTGAAATGTAAAGGCCATGGTGGAAGAGACAAGGTGTTCGTTTACTGGCTGTTGTCATGGGTAGAGGTGAAACCCATGAGACAAGGATGTAACATGTTTCGTGTGAAAGGGAGAGACATGAAGAGCGGGAAGCATAATAAACAATATCCTGGGCCTAGCAGACGCTCGCTACGCTCAGGTACATTCTGTTAATCTTGATGAATTTCATGTTGCATTTGTCCTCTCTCGCCCTATCTCCTATCCTCCACTCTTCTCCTCCACCCCCACACATCTAGTCAACACACACACACGCTGCACCTGTACGCTCAAATAAGCTTGTGAATTGTTTCAGGTACAGTATCTGCTGGTTGCCATGGGGACTTTGTATCCATCAGAAACCACAGAGGGTGTGGAGAGAGGGAGAGAGAGACCGTGAGTGAGTGAGTGAGTGAGTGAGTGAGTGAGTGATGAAAGGAGAGACACAATGTGGACTAATGCTCATGAAAGCGCTGAGGTTCAAAGCATTGAAAATATGTTTTAATTGTAGTCTGTCAGAGCAGAGGGACAGGTGTCAGGGAGATGGCATGGTGTCCTTGAAGAAGAAAATGAAAGGGGTTAGGAAAAAAGTGACAAAAGATGGGAGAAGTGTCTTTGAAGAAGGGAAAGTGGGTAGTTTATAATCGATTGCATTGACAGGCTTTTATTAGAGCATCTCCATACCCAGGCTCTAGGAAGTGTCAGTTTAGAGTATGAATATTTCAGGGAAAAGCTGACGTTTATTGATTTTAGTCATACGGTACAACAAGGACGGTGGCTGCTTTGTGATTCCTTACCTAGGTCAGTAGGCCTATATACTCTGGGACTTATTGAAAGATGGCAAAAGCCAGCATAATGTCAAGATTGATCTTTAAAGTGAAAAGTGTTGGTTCATTTTTTTCCGAAACTTCAGTCGGCTCTACGGTTCATGCAACTTGGTTCGGAGGCGAAGTAGCGGCAGCATTTCGTTTTCATGCAATCAGGAAATCTCAGTTTCTGTGTGCCACTGACCCAAGGGTTTTGTACCTGGTCAGTCATGTGCTCAGCTGCGATTGCTTTTTAGATACCGCCATCCTCAAGTAACTCAATTTCTCTCTGTAATAAAAACTGAAAGCGTAACGCCAAAAGGCTGCCTAATATCCCGGAATAAATCTACTTGAAGGTCTGAACAGGTGAAAAAAAATAGACTTTGTGATTCATAAATCAAGAATATTCCCCCGGGTATATGTTTCATCCATTTTGAAATGTCTTAACGTTTCTACATTTAAAGGCATAGCGACAAAGCCTATCTATCATTTACTAATGCTATTTGGTTAGATGGTGCCTAGAGAAGGGGTTATGCAGTGCAGTGTAGGTCGGGCCACACAAGGTTTGTGTCCCAAATGGGACCCTATTCTCTATATAGTGCAACACTTTTGACCAGAGCCCTATAGGAATAGGGTGCCATTTGGGATGCAGCCAAGGATGTCCAATCCATTTCTTTCGCCCTCCATTGTCATTCATGTGTTCAGGAAATTAGTGTATCTCTCTGTCCTACAAATAACTTTGAGCCTATTCAGTGGAGGGGAAAATAAGGAATTGCATCAATTAAAATCAGTACAGTACAACGAAAGGTTTTACAGTACATATCTACTGTTAGGATTGGATTTATTTACTATTGACATGGACTGGAGGTGACTCTGTAAGGCTAACGAATGGTCTCTTTTGCTTAGGTGTGCACTGCTAAAAATAAGAGTACTTTGCGGTTCTATGTAACCTTTTTGAGGGTGAACCAAGCCATTGAAAACCTGTTTGGTTATAGCACCATTTCTTCTGGCACTTTATGGTACATTAGGTGGGTTCTTGGTGAGATAGAGCTCATGGAGGTTTGTACGGTGAGGCTAAAGTGTGTACTTTCTATGCACATTGTCCTTACAGAATGAAGAAGACAGCCGAGCGAAGAACATTCAAGTTGTATGGTTGTCACTAACCTCGTCCCCAGGCTCGAATTGCGGGCTCATACAGCCTGGTGACACTGTGCAGCAAAGTGGAACTTGAGGCAGGAGAGGGAGTGCTACAACTGTATTAGATGGGACTTTGTTTTTGAATGCAGATTTTCAACATTTTTCAATCTTATATCAAATTGACCATATTATTTTTGGAAAGCGTTCGGGTGTATAAAGTTAATATGGGAAAACTATTTCTACTATTTCTATTTTCCAAATTCACTTCCTTGTTCAAATCATCTTCTTCTATGATATAATGGCGGTCTGCAAACAAACGTTAAAGGTTCATGCCGCCACCTACTGTGCTGGAGTGTGTGGTCAATCACAGTTGGCAACATTTCTAAATCCTCCTACCTAACTCAGTACTTCTGAGAAAATAAAAAAGAGCCCTACTAACTTCTAATATACAATCCCCATCCCCCAAATCCCTTCCAAATCCCGTCCAACCTCAATGACCATACACTTCAGTGTTCCATAAACTATACACCCGTAATAAATTGTCCTGATCAGAGCTCTATAAATATCCATCAACGATTATCTATCAACACCCCATTCATATCCAGAGAACGAGCGCATAAGATTCACCACTTTGTTTCAAAATGTATGACATGATCTTTCCATATACAGTATATCGCTCATTGAACCATAGACCCGATTATTTGTACTTAGAAACACTCCCCATAGGCTGTCCATACAGAAACAACTGTATATTATCATCAACTTTATTCTTCAAGAAGAACATACAACATGTTTCAACATCCACTATAGCTTGTTGAATAGATTTGATCACATGAGACATTCCTTCCCCTCTTCCAAATATCTCCATCAGCATATAGGGAAGCCCCAATACCCYTACCTACATTGAAAACACATTGTTAATCATAATGTTGAACAAAATAGGACTGATAGCACTGCCTTGAGGAGTACCATTGTCTACTCCATAGGCATAAGATGAAATGGATAGAACGATTGACCAGCCGGCTTGGGTAGCAATCCTAGATTAAATAAGAAGGCCAAACCCAGTTATATAATCTCCCACCAATACCAAGTATTTCCATCTTAATCAGTAGGCCTTCTCTCCACACAGTGTCATGAGCATTTTCAATGTAAAAAAAAAAGACAGTTAGCCAGTTACTTTTTCCAGAGCATTTTTTTCAACTTCATTGCTCACCTTTACTAATGCATCCAAAGTAGATCTACCTTTACGCTATCCACTTTGACATTGACTCAATAAACCTTCATGTTCCAGGAAATATCATCTTTTCCATCAGTTTACACAAGTTAGAGGTCAGTGCTATTGGTCTGTAACTATCAGCACATGAAGGGTCCTTACCAGGCTTTACAAAAGGTCATATTACCGGACGTTTCCAACCGGAAGCTATAACCCCCTCACTACAAATCTTATTAAATAATCTCAAGAGAACATGTATGACCTCATCAGGTAGATGAGCGGGGTGGCAGGTAGCCTAGTGGTTAGAGCGTTGGGCCAATAACCGAAAGGTTGCTAGATCGAAWCCCTGAGCTGACAAGGTAAATATCTGTCGTTCTGCCCCCTGAACAAGGCAGTTCCTAGGCCGTAAATAAGAATTTGTTCTTAACTGACTTGCCTAGTTAAAAAACTAAAACATAAAAAAAAAAGATGCTTAAACATTACTTAGCATTACTTAGCATTTAACATTACTTAGCATTACTTAGCATTTAACATTACTTAACATTACTTAACTGATTATGACCCGAGGCTGTATATCCACAACCTATTAAGGCTGAACGCATCTCATGTATGGTAAAAACAGCATCCAAAGAAGAGTAAACAGTATCCCTTTTCTTATAGACATGAACATTCCAAATCTCACACCTGCGTTGCKTATGTACTGCATCCAAAATAACCCCACTATGTACCCTAGCAAATGTCTTCCCAACAAGTCAGCTTTTTCTTCATCAGTTAGGGACATTTTTTGACCCACAACCAAACCTGCAATTCGAGTGGACTTGCTTCTTCCAGTAATCTTCTTCAATATAGACCATACATCCCACAGCTCAGTACCCCTGCCTATTGTAGAGCAGAACTGTCTCCATGCATTGCTCTTGACAGACTTAATGACCCTACGTACTAAAGCTCTCTTCCTTTCAAAATCAACTCGATTTTTCGGAGTCATATTCCTCTGTAAGCCCTATTTCTTTCTCGAATAGCCGCAGTGCACTCTTCAGTCCAACAAGGAACCATCTTCTTTTTCTCACCCACTTCACTCACTGGTACGTGTGAATTCGCAGCACTCAAAATCAGAGAGATCACAGAGGCAGCACAAACATCAACCGGCCTCTCTAAAGACAACTCTCCAACAGACTTTAAGCAATGATCACCAAACTTGTCCCAGCCTGCTTTATGAAAGAGTACCGTTCAGAAGATGGGGCTATCTGGAGTAGTAACATCAAGGTTCATGGTACACGAAATCAGGAAATGATCCAACAGAATCATTCATTACATCCCATTCACACATAGATGCAATAGAGTTAGAAACCATTGTGAGGTCCAGGCAGTATGTAACCCCTCTAACAACATCAACTCTTGTACCACATCCATCGTTAAGACATACGGATGCTCTTGTTTCCATCCTATCTTACACAATAGTACCATTAGCMTCTGTATGTGTGCTTCCCCATAAACTAGTCTGTGCATTAAAGTTGCCGCACCATATCTCTTGATATTTCATCAAACATCGCTACAGATAGTTGACAAGGGTTGTAATTTTTTTTCAACTTAATATTACTACCTGGACTGTAGATTTCCACCATCACACATTCATATTCAGATGGGACAGGTATATTACGATATACAAGACCTTCCCTTATGAACGTAGCACACCCACCAACCTGTCCTATTGATCTATCAGATTTGATTGAGCAATAACCAGGAATAATAAAATCAAGATGTGGTCTAAGCCATGTTTCTTGAACACATATCACATCTGGTTTGATCTCAAAGTCTAGATGGCGATGGACTGAGAGATCAGCCAATTAAAACCAGCGATTGTTTCGTATGCTCCTGCTATAGACTAATTGCCTGCCGCTATAGACTAACTGAATTCTTCCACTGCTCTATCGTTGGCTACGTAATTCAGTCTGAGACTACAATCGTTGAAGTAGATTGTGGTGATGTCAAAATGAGGGGGGTTGTACAAAGCAAAATCATCAGCGATTGGATCATCTCTAACCAATCAGAGTATCAAAGCTAATGATGAATAAAATGAGTTTTCCTGGGTAGCCAGGAAAATAGACTAACCTAACGTAGTAGCCGTAAAAAGATGCCTGTTCCCACTTCAGTCTTTCCAGGGGAAAGCCGGATGTTAGCGTTTTCTGGCGGATCCGCATAGGCTAGCTAGAGACTTCCAGTCAAGTCCCGTTCTGAGGCGCTGTGAACCAGACGGTTCATCAGAAAGAGAGAGACGACCGTTGGACGAGATTAGGTTGTCACCGTTAAAAATAAAGAACGTTCTAGGAGTGAGAACACTTCTAGTTAATTATTTGGTTTCTCTGAGCTAGCTAGTTGAATCATCCCCTGTGGTAGTGTCCCTATTTCCCGGTGCGTGTCTTTCACCCCCCCCCGTGTATTCTCTTTCTCTCCCTTTTCAACTTTATGATGGTCGAAAGTAATTGGCAAGACTCCTATTGTGGTTTGTGCCATGTTTCATTAACGTACCAACTTGTTCCTTCCGACCCACTGTCTGTGTGTGTTAGAGCCAGAACTACTGTATGTCAGTTTGGGTGTAGAAGAGAGTGAGAAAGAGGGATAGAGAGAGGGGAGAGAGAGGTGTGTGTGTGTCTATTGTCTGTTTTTGAGTGTGTCTCTGTCTCTGTGCCACTGTGTGTACCCGTGAGCATGTCTGCATTGTGTGTGTGTGTGTGTACTGTACACAACACCACCCCTAACATCTGTTATTCCATAAGACACACGGAAGCTGAGCCAACAAGATTTCTCCATTGTTGAACAATGGTGTGTCTCCTGTAGTTTGTGGCGGGACACGCTTGATGTTTTTCTGCTCACACGCCTTCCCGTGTGTCAGTGGTAAATAATTAACGCGGCACGTCGTGTTACGGCAACACATCTCTCGCACACTATCATTAGGTCATCCCTAGGGGACACTATAGGGGACACTAAGGGTTTGGCCTCCACAGCGCTGTGGCTCTCCTTGCGTGTGCACGTGAGTTTGTGTGATTATAGCACATACTGTACATGTGCTAAATTACCCAAACCCCCACGGACCAGGAAAATCTGATCAGACCCCCTACTCACAGAAGACTGAGGGAAAAGGTATTTGCATTGGTAGCTTCCTCAATCTTCTGTGAGTGGGAGTCTGATCAGATTTTCCTGGTCTGTGTGAGGTTTGGGTAATTTAGCACCCGCAACATAATTAGCCACAGGTCAGAGTATAAGGGCACAGGGTGAGACCCAGATGCAGACACGGGAGGCAGATGGTTCGAGTCTCTGATATTTGTTAGTATCCAAGGGGCAGGCAAGAGAATGGTCGTGGACAGGCAAAAGATCATAACAAGGTCAGAGTCCAGGAGGTACAGAGTGGCAGGCAGGCTCGAGGTCAGGACAGGCAGTCTGGTCAGGCAGGCGGGTTCAGAGTGAAGGCAGGCAAGGGTCAAAACCGGGAGGACTAGAAAGAAGACTGCGAAAAGGATAAAGCAGGCGCTCGGAGTAACATGCTGGTTGACTTGACAAAACAAGACGAACTGGCACATACAGACAGAAAACACAGGTAGAAATACCCAGGGGATAATGGGGAAGATTGGTGACACCTGGAGGTGGGTGGAGACGAGCACAAGGACAGGTGAAACAGATCAGGGTGTGACACAGAGGTTAAACCTATCAGTCCTGAGACCCCAGGACTTTCACTTATCTGCATGTCCAGCCCTTATATTTAGCCTCACAATTAAGTGTTTTACCTCACAATTAAGTGTTTTACCATCTTCTTCAACACAGAACAATTTGACATAAATAGTTGCATTCATGAGTTTTATTGACAAATTTCACTCGCAAAAATAAGGTCTGCCAAAAACAAAAACCTGATAAAAATGAATTCATATGAATGCTGTAAGTACAGAAATTGTTGGCTCACTGGGAAATGGGATAACTGTTTGGAGTTTGGAGTTAAGGGATAATGCCCGAGAAGCCGGTGTTTGGAGAATATATTGGCACGGGTGTTGTTGGGCCCGAGTGGAAGACAAGAGCCAGCAAACCGTACCAATATATCCTCCAAATACTGGCTTTGAGGGCATTATCACTTTTATACAACAGGTTAAAAATAAAGACAAAATAAATTCATAAAATAAATTCAAATAATGATCAACATATTTTCATAATCAAAATTATTTCGGTGAATTTATTCATACGATTCCATCCTTCCACAAGACATAGTCCCGACACAAATCCAGGGTTGCTACCCAAGCTGGCTGGTTGTTTGTTCTACGGTTCTGTTGCTAGAGAAGCGACCCAGTCATACAGTCTTTTTTTTCTGTGTCTATTGACGCGACCCAGTCGTTCGTTCTAAATGTTCCATTGCCATACTGGCTAGCAACGTAGTTATCCCTTGCTTGAAAGTGGTACCTTAAGGCGTTTGGAAATTGCTCCCAAGGATGAACCAGACCTGTGGCGGTCCACACATTTTTTTCTGAGGTCTTGGCTGATTTCTTTTGGTTTTTCATGATGTCAAGCAAAGAGGCACTGAGTTTGAAGGTAGGCCTTGAAAAACATCCACAGGTACACCTCCAATTGACTCAAATGATGTTAATTAGCCTATCAGAAGCTTCTAAAGCCATGACATCATTTTCTGGAATTTTCCAAGCTGTTTAAAGGCACAGTGAACTTAGTGTATGTAAACTTCTGACCCACTGGAATTGTAATACAGTGAATTATAAGTGAAATAATCTGTCTGTAAACAATTGTTGGAAAAATTACTTGTGTCATGGACAAAGTAGATGTCCTAACCAACTTGCCAAAACTATAGTTTGTTAACAAGAAATGTGTGGAGTGGTTGGAAAACAAGTTTTAATGACTCCAACCTAAGTGTAAGTAAACTTCCGACTTCAACTGTACATACTATACACATTTTACCTGCACAATCTATTTTACAATAGTAATATTTTGTTTGTTTTTAGTCCTGGCCTTCCTCTATTTGTGATGTCCATCCAGTTCGATTTCTATTTGTTACTGTGCTATTTCACAAAAGTTCTAAAYCTATATACATTTTACAGACGCCGCATGTTTTACATTTGTTATCTTGTTGTTATTAGTCCCACCCTTCAGCTCCATTCAAACCATCTATCTCTTAACACCATCCATTTTGGATTTCCATTTGCCATATATTTTTTCAACTGTGCTGTGATGCTTCACAAAAGTACTGAACCTTTCTATTCTCATAGTTTCTACAGATTGTAAATGAAAGATAAACATTTTTGCTAAAATAATTATTATATTATTGATAGATTGACTATGACTTTTTAAATCACCCAGTATTGTTATCTGCAGTGTTAGTTCTAGGTAAATGTTGCAATTCTTCAGCCATTCCTGGACCTGTGACCAAAATCGAGCTACATATGAACAGTACCAAAATAAATGATGACAGAGTCTAATGAGTCTAATGACTCTGCCTCCTCGCAGAAAAATCTGCAGAGCTGAGAATATTGTATCCCCCATATATATAACATTCTATTGGTTGCAAGAATTTTTTATAACAATGTACATTTTAATCCAGGTTGCATCACATCCTGCCATGATTGGGAA
Source organism: Salvelinus sp. IW2-2015 (assembly GCF_002910315.2). Taxonomy (NCBI): domain Eukaryota; kingdom Metazoa; phylum Chordata; class Actinopteri; order Salmoniformes; family Salmonidae; genus Salvelinus; species Salvelinus sp. IW2-2015. Next base: position 3,635,756 of record NC_036842.1, on the reverse strand, counting down.
TCCCATAGGGTGGTGCACAATTGGCCCAGCATCGTCCGGGTTTGGCCGTCAATGAAAATAATAATTTGTTCTTAACTGACTTGCCTAGTTAAAAAAAAGGTCAAATAAAAAATGCAGAAAAAAATAGATACAAAAAAAAAAGCTTTTGTTTTGAATCCGGCGTTGTTTCATAAACCATTCATAAACCATTCATAGACCATGTGCCATGGAATCGGTACATCGAAAATCTCTTCCGAACTATTTTGCAATTCATATGGCACAGCTGTCAATTTATGAAACTAGTATGTATTTTTATTTATCACAATTTTCTTGAACCATTTTTGGTCTTTAATGCAGTGCCGACAGACAAGTTCCTTACTTTTCCCCCTTCCACTTGCCTCTTCCATTTTTGGGTAATGCTGCAATTAGTTAGTTGTAATTTTAGGTAGAGCAGACATTTCCATAAGTTTGTGTCAGCTGAATGTGTGACATAACTCTACCAGTCCTATTTATGATATCATTTACAAAGATTATACCTTTTTTTWAAATTATTATCGAAAAAATATTTCATTTTTTAATCAATTAGTATATTTGAGTTTAACCACAATATTTGTTGTGTCTTTTCAGGTGGATAAACTGAAATTGCAACCTATGGCTTGTTTAAAAAATAACTACTTTGGAGATTTCGTTTTCAAATAACCGAAAGTGAGCGGTTGTAATCTGAATAAAGAGAAAAAGGCCATTCTTGAACATGGGGTGAGACATTCTTACTAATTTACTAGAGAACCACTTCGGATTTAAGTATAACTTTTGTATGACTGATGCCTTTAGTGAGAGGTCTAATGCTTTAATATTTAATAAGTTCTGCCCTCCGAATTCATATTCATTATATAAATAGGCCCTTTTCATTTTATCTGGCTTGCCATTCCAAATAGAATTGAATATCTTTTGCTCATATAATTTAAAAAGCAGGTCACTAGGTGTATGCAAACCATAAGCAAATAGGTAAACTGTGATATGACTAAAAAGTTAATCAGGGTGATTTTTCCACAAATAGACAGTTATTTTCCTCTCCATGGTAGCAAGATCTTATCTATTTTTACTAACTTTTTATAAAAATTTATTGGAGTGAGATCATTTCTTTATTTCGGGATATGTATACCGAATATGTCCACATCCCCATCAGACCATTTTGTTKGTAAACTACACAGTGATGTAAAAGTAGCATTTTTTTTGTGATCCAATACGTAATATAGTACACCTTGGTTTTTATCCAGAGAGGTTAGAAAATTATCTAGATCCTGTGTGAGGCTGTGTATGTCACTGAGCTAGGAGTGGTGGGTGCGGAGTCAGGCTCAGAGAGCAGAGGATTTGGGGTTTCCRTAATTTATTCCGGACAGAACAAGGTCACGCCAAATAACAATAGGCGACAAATACTGACCTACCCAAAACAGGACATAAAAACAGTCCAACAAAATAACAAACGCAACCATCTACACACAGAGCAGAAAATAAGCCCGCACAAAAGCAGGCGGGCATAAACGGCTTAAATAGCCCTGAACAAAAACCCCAAACGAGAAACAGGTGAAACCAATAAAGACACAACCAACAGAAAAGGAAAAGGGAATCGGTGGCAGCTAGTAGACCGGTGACGACGACCGCCAAGCGCTGCCCGAACAGGAAGAGGAGCCACCTTCGGTAGAAGTCGTGACAGTGGAGGGATTATAATTGTTTTTAAGCCATGGATTTCTAATCCCTTAATATTATTGTTGGATCTGATTTTAACAGCTAACTTTTCGATGGCAATAATAAATAGATATGTCGATAGTGGACAACCTTGTTTTACTCCTCTTAACAGTTGAAAACTTTCTGAGATGTAGGCATTATTTACTATTTTATACCTAGCTTTACTATACATAACTTTAACCCATTTTATAAGAGATTCTCAAAAATGTAAACATTCCAGGCATTTATATATGAACTCCAGCCGTACTTTATCAAAAGCCTTTTCAAAGTCAGCTATGATACCAGGCCTGGATTCCCTGATATTTCATAGTATTACATTTTTTCCAGTACTTGTCCTATATTATCTCCAATGTATCGTCCATGTAAAAAATCTGTCTGATTAGGATGAATAATATCTGACATAACCTTTTCAATTGTATGCGCTAAGCATTTAGCTCGAATTTTTGCATCACAACACTGAAGTGTAAGAGGCCTCCATTTCTTTTTTTTAAATGGACTGGATCCTGTTTCAATAATAATGAAATCAGACCTTGTTGCGTGTCGGATAAACTAATAATGGTCCTCTGAGTATATAAAAAAAAAGTTTGGTATATTTCCACTGGTATGCCATCCAGCCCTGGAGTTTTCTCAGACTTTACTGTCATCATGAAGTTCCTCTATATTTTGGCCTTCACATGAGTCTTTCTGTACAGATGTTCATTTTACATTGTTAATAGGAAAATAATCTATACAATTAGCTTAGTGGAGATGGAGGAGACTGAAGGGAAAACATTCTTAACTTCTTCAGCACTGTCCAATTTACAGTAGCTATTACAGTCAAAGAATACCATGCTATTGTTTGAGGAGAGTGCACAATTTTGAACATGAAAAGTTATGAATAAACAAATTAGGCACATTTGGGCAGTCTTGATAAAACATTTTGAACAGAAATGCAATGGTTCATTGGATCAGTCTAAAACGTTGCACATACACTGCTGCCATCTAGTGGCCAAAATCTAAATTGCAACTGGGCTGGAATAATACATTATGGCCTTTCTCTTGCATTTCAAAGATGATGGTACAAAACAAATACATAACGGTATTTTTTTCTTTGAATTATCTTTTACCAGATCAATTGTGTTATATTCTCCTACATTTCTTTCACATTTCCACAAACTTCAAAGTGTTTCCTTTCAAATGGTACCAAGAATATGCATATCATTGATATGCATCTATCGTCTTGATAGATGTTCGAGAGTCAACACCTTTAGTTGTGCTACCTTTTTGGTTTGCTTCCTGTCTTTAAGTTTGATGTGGGTTAGAACTTCCGGCGCCGACAGAGATGGCCGCCTCGCTTCGCGTTCCTAGGAAACTATGCAGTATTTTGTTTTTTTACGTGTTATTTATTACATTGGTACCCCAGGTAATCTTAGGTTTAATTACATACAGTCGGGAGGAACTACTGGATATAAGAGCAACGTCAACTCACTATCATTACGACCAGGAATACGACTTTCCCGAAGCTGATTCTGTGTTCTGCCCACCACCCTGTAACAATGCATCGGATCCCAGCCGGCGAACCAATACAACGACGCCGTAAAAGGGGMAGACGAAGCGGTCTTCTGGTCAGGCTCCGTAGACGGGCACATTGCGCACCGCTCCCGAGCATACTACTCGCCAATGTCCAGTCTCTTGACAACAAGGTTGATGAAATCCGAGCAAGGGTAGCATTCCAGAGAGACATCAGAGACTGTAACGTTCTTTGCTTCACAGAAACATGGCTCACTCGAGACACGCTATCGGAGTCGGTACAGCCAGCTGGTTTCTTCACGCATCGCGCCGACAGAAACAAACATCTTTCTGGTAAGAAGAGGGACGGCGGGGTATGCCTTATGATTAACGAGACGTGGTGTGATCATAACAACATACAGGAACTCAAGTCATTCTGTTCACCTGATTTAGAATTCCTCACAATCAAATGTCGACCGCATTATCTACCAAGAGAATTCTCTTAGATTATAATCACAGCCGCATATATATTCCCCCCAAGCAGACACATCGATGGCCCTGAACGAACTTTATTTGACTCTATGTAAACTGGAAACCACATATCCTGAGGCTGCATTCACTGTAGCTGGGGATTTTAACAAGGCTAATCTGAAAACAAGACTCCCTAAATTCTATCAGCATATCGATTGTGCTACCAGGGCTGGTAAAACCCTGGATCATTGTTATTCTAACTTCCGCGACGCATATAAGGCCCTCCCCCGCCCTCCTTTCGGAAAAGCTGACCACGACGACAGAAACTAAAACAGGAAGCTCCCGCTCTCAGGTCTGTTCAACGCTGGTCCGACCAATCTGATTCCAAAAAAGAAAAAAAAGCCAACAACATTGACGAATACGCTGATTAGGTGAGCGAGTTCATTAGCAAGTGCATTGGCGATGTCGTACCCACAGCAACTATTAAAACATTCCCCAACCAGAAACCGTGGATTGATGGCAGCATTCGCACGAAACTGAAAGCGCGAACCACTGCTTTTAACCAGGGCAAGGTGACTGGAAACATGATCGAATACAAACAGTGTAGCTATTCCCTCCGCAAGGTAATCAAACAAGCTAAGCGTCAGTATAGAGACAAAGTAGAGTCGCAATTCAACGGCTCAGACACAAGAGGTATGTGGCAGGGTCTACAGTCAATCACGGATTACAAAAATAAATGTCTTGCTCCGAAACAGACTAAACAACTTCTTTGCTCGCTTTGAGGACAATACAGTGCCACTGGCACGGCCCGCTACCAAAACCTGCGGACTCTTCTTCACTACAGCCGACGTGAGTAAAACATTTGAACGTGTTAACCCTCACAAGGCTGCAGGCCCAGACGGCATCCCCAGCCGCATCCTCAGAGAATGCGCAGACCAGCTGTCTGGTGTGTTTACGGACATATTCAATCAATCCTTATCCCAGTCTGCTGTTCCCACATGCTTCAAGATGGCCACCATTGTTCCTGTTCCCAAGAAAGCTAAGGTAACTGAGCTAAACGACTACCGCCCCGTAGCACTCACTTCCGTCATCATGAAGTGCTTTGAGAGACTTGTCAAGGACCATATCACCTCCACCCTACCTGACACCCTAGACCCACTCCAATTTGCTTACCGCCCCAATAGGTCCACAGACGACGCAATCGCAACCACACTGCACACTGCCCTAACCCATCTGGACAAGAGGAATACCTATGTGANGCACACTGCCCTAACCCATCTGGACAAGAGGAATACCTATGTGAGAATGCTGTTCATCGACTACAGCTCAGCATTTAACACCATAGTACCCTCCAAACTCGTCATCAAGCTCGAGACCCTGGGTCTGTGCAACTGGGTACTGGACTTCCTGACAGGCCGCCCCCAGGTGGTGGGGGTAGGTAACAACATCTCCACCCCGCTGATCCTCAACACTGGGGCCCCACAAGGGTGCGTTGTGAGCCCTCTCCTGTACTCCCTGTTCACCCACGACTGCGTAGCCATGCACGCCTCCAACTCAATCATCAAGTTTGCAGACGACACTACAGTGGTAGGCTTGATTACCAACAACGACGAGACGGCCTTCAGGGAGGAGGTGAGGGCCCTCGGAGTGTGGTGTCAGGAAAATAACCTCACACTCAACGTCAACAAAACAAAGGAGATGATCGTGGACTTCAGGAAACAGCAGAGGGAGCACCCCCCTATCCACATCGACGGGACAGTAGTGGAGAGGGTAGAAGGTTTTAAGTTCCTCGGCGTACACATCACGGACAAACTGAAGTGGTCCACCCACACAGACAGCATGGTGAAGAAGGCGCAGCAGCGCCTCTCCAACCTCAGGAGGCTGAAGAAATTCGGCTTGTCACCAAAATTACTCACAAACTTTTACAGATGCACAATCGAGAGCATCCTGTCAGGCTGTATCACCACCTGGTACGGCAACTGCTCCGCCCACAACCGTTAGGCTCTCCAGAGGGTAGTGAGGTCTGCACAACGCATCACCGGGGGCAAACTACCTGCCCTCCAGGACACCTACACCACCCGATATCACAGGAAGGCCATAAAGATCATCAAGGACAACAACCATCCGAGCCACTGCCTGTTCACATCCAGAAGGCGAGGTCAGTACAGGTGCATCAAAGCAGGGACCAAGAGACTGAAAAACAGCTTCTATCTCAAGGCCATCAGACTGTTAAACAGCCACCACTAACAGCCACCATGTAAAAAATGTATCACTAGCCACTTAATATAATGTTTACATACCCTACATTACTCATCTCATATGTATATACTGTACTCGATACCATCTACTGCATCTTGCTGCATCGTGCCTATGCCGTTCTGTACAATCACTCATTCATATATCTTTATGTACATATTCTTCATCCCTTTACACTTGTTTGTATAAGGTTGCTGTTGTGAAATTGTTAGGTTAGATTACTCGTTGGTTATTACTGCATTGTCGAAACTAGAAGCACAAGCATTTCGCTACACTCGCATTAACATCTGCTAACCATGTGTATGTGACAAATAAAATTTGATTTGATTTGATCATTGCTTCAGGGCCTGAGCTACAGGCAGTTAGATTTGGGTATGTCATTTTAGGCGAAAATTGAAAAAAAGGGATGGATCCTTAAGAAGATCCTTAAAGTACTTTACTTCCTCTTTCAAATTATCATTCAGGGAATCATGAGTGACTCAATCATTTGTAACAAGTTTCAGTGAAAAGTTATTGGTAGCATTTCTATGTTGAAGATTGAAAAAAAATATATCCTAATTTTTCGCCATATTCCATCCAGTTAGCTTTATTTTTATAATATATTACACTGGATCTTTCTTGAATAAGTTCCTCCATTTATTTTTGTTTTTCCTCTAACTTACTCTGAGCCTCTATGGTACAGTTTTTATTGCTATCTATCTGTACTTTTAGTCCTTCAATTTTCTTTGTTAATATGGACTCTTTGACCTAAATTGCTTTTGTTTTATAGATGAGTACTGAATGAGTACTAAAGGCACATTTAAAAGTGTCCCATACAAAACGTGATCTGCTGTACTTGTGTTATGTAGGAAAAAGTCAGTTATAAATTMTTCTGTCCTAGTTAAAAACAAGTTATCATCCAGTAGGCTTCGATTAAATTTCCAATACCCTAGCCCACGTGGAAATTCTGTAAGAGTAATATATATGCCAAATATGTGATGGTCCGACCGCATTCTGTCCCCTCTCATCACTTTTTAAAACTTTTGGTGCCAGAGMGAATGACATAAGGAAGTAATCAAGACGGGTAGCTTGATTGAGCCTCTGCCATGTATGTCTCACTAGGTCAGGGTATTTAAGCCTGCATATATCCACTAATTCCAATATATCCATGACATTCATGATTTCCTTGAGTGCCTGAGGGTGATAGTTTGTAGTGTGATTTCCTTTACGGTCCATAGAGGTTATTAATATCTCCCAGTCACTTGTGTTAGCTTATTACAGTATTATAGACACTATGTCCTYGGATTTCCTCTGATTGTCCACGTAGAAGAACCCCCTCAAATTCTAACGACTCTTGTGTAGCTTGTGAGCATCATAGAGCAAAAGATGTTACACATCGTGAGAGTCTCAGCTTCCATATATAGCTTTTAATAGTTTGTAGTCAAACCATTCAGACTCAACAGACATTTTTGTAAAAAGACCCGGCCCCGGGCCTCTTTGGGATCCACCCTTGTCTCACAAATGCCGCTCTAGCTCAGCCCCCGTTAATCAGACAGACTAATGGATACAGAAGAAATAGATGAATCCAATGGTACAAGAAGTCTGCAGCCCAAACACACAATGTTTAAAAGGGGTTAGAAGTTGAAAACCTGCCGACGTTACGATTCATTAGGTTAAAGCGCATTGACCCAAAACTAGCTGGTCAGCACAACCAAGTCAGTACCATATAAATTGAATGATATAGCTAGAATAGAGTGATTTTATGTCTATGGTCAATACTCCCAGAGGCACACACAGACATATTACCCAAAGATATTTGTCATATTTTGTAGTACAATACTCTTTTTATGATATATTTTTTTAACACTACCCTCTGTCCTTTCTGTATGAGACTTTTATTCTGTTGTCTTTTAAATTCTCTTTTCTGTTTCTTTCCAATTCTTAGCACAGATCTATTGATTTCATTTGAGGACTTGAGCTGTAAATTTGATTTGTCAAATTACAGTCCATCCGGTAGGTATGTGCTGTTTGTAGACAGCTTGCTAGATTGACTTTATCAGATCCGTCGGGCCAAACAAGGTAAAGGGCCTTTGGCAAAGACAGGTTCTTGCTCTCTCTCGTTGGACCTCAGACACACTGTAGCTGGACAGGAGAAGAGGTTACGTTGGTTGGAAAGTCAGTGAGTGCAGTCTCAGATTGGTGTGTCAGTCAGTGCTAAGGTTGGTTGGTTAAGTTGTTACTTTAGCTGTTACCTCAGTTGTTATGATGTGATAGCTGGACTACCACCGTTGCCATTATAAACTCAGCAAAAAAAATAAACGGCCCTTTTTCAGGACCCTGTCTTTCAAAGATAATTCGTAAAAATCCAAAGAACTTCACAGATCTTCATTGTAAAGGGTTTAAACACTGTTTCCCATGCTTGTTCAATGAACCATGAACAATTAATGAACATGCACCAGTGGAACGGTCGTTAAGACACTAACAGCTTACAGACGGTAGGCAATTAAGGTCACAGTTATGAAAACTCAGGACACTAAAGAGGCCTTTCTACGGACTCTGAAAAACACCAAAAGAAAAATGCCCAGGGTCCCTGCTCATCTGCGTGAACGTGCCTTAGGAATGCTGCAAGGAGGCACGAGGACTGCAGATGTGGCCAGGGCAATAAATTGCAATGTCTGTACTGTGAGACGCCTAAGACGGCGCTACAGGGAGATATGACGGACAGCTGATCGTCCTCGCAGTGACAGACCACGTGTAACAACACCTGCACAGGATCGGTACATCCGAACATCACACCTGCGGGACAGGTACAGGATGGCAACAACAACTGCCCGAGTTACACCAGGAACGCACAATCCCTCCATCAGTGCTCAGACTGTCCGCAATAGGCTGAGAGAGGCTGTACTGAGGGCTTGTAGGCCTGTTGTAAGGCAGGTCCTCACCAGACATCACCGGCAACAATGTCGCCTATGGGCACAAACCCACCGTCGCTGGACCAGTCAGGACTGCCAAAAAGTGCTCTTCACTGACAAGTCGCGGTTTTGTCTCACCAGGGGTGATGGTAAGATTTGCGTGTATCGTTGAAGGGATGAGTGTTACACCGAGGCCTGTACTCTGGAGCGGGATCGATTTGGAGGTGGAGGGTCCGTCATGGTCTGGGGCGGTGTGTCACAGCATGATCGGACTGAGCTTGTTGTCATTGCAGGCAATCTCAACCCTGTGCGTTACAGGTAAGACATCCTCCTCCCTCATGTGGTACCCGTCCTGCAGGCTCATCCTGACATGACCCTCCAGCATGACAATGCCACCAGCCGTACTGCTCGTTCTGTGCATGATTTCCTGCAAGACAGGAATATCAGTGTTCTGCCATGGCCAGCGACGAGCCCGGATCTCAATCCCATAGAGCATGTCTGGGACCTGTTGGATTGGAGGGTGAGGGCTAGGGCCAATCCCCCCAGAAATGTCCAGGAACTTTGCCGGTGCCTTGGTGGAAGAGTGGGGTAACATCCCACAGCAAGAACTGGCAAATCTGGTGCTGTCCATGAGGAGGAGATGCACTGCAGTACTTAATGCAGCTGGTGGCCACACCAGATACTGACTGTTACTTTTGATTTTGACCCCCCCGAGCTGAGTTTAGAATCTTCTGAATGGCCCGGCCAAAGGTCACTGCCAAAGAGGCTCTCAGTTTTGGTTAAAATACTTGTCAGCGCTTTCTGTTTTCATTTGTCTCTGTATTGACCTCTATGTAAGGTTCAGTGTTCAGGGGTCATCCATCCCTGACTGCCCAGTGGACCCTGACTTAGTCCTCGTCACACTCATATAATATATTACGTCATAGAGGTTGCGACCTTTCTCCCACACAGCTCCCTCTCATCCTCTCTGTTAAGAACACAGAGATGCTGCTCCATCTCTTCATCCATCTATCCTCAAACCTCTCTCTCTTGCTTTCTCTCGCTCTCCATCCCTCAGTTCCATCTGGGTCTCCATCTCCATCAAACCTCTACCTCTTTCTCTCCATCTCTTTTCCCCGGGCGCCAAAGACGTGGATGTCGATTATGGCAGCCCCCCGCACCTCTCTGATTCAGAGGGGTTGGGTTAAATGCGGAAGACTCATTTCAGTTGAATGCATTCAGTTGTACAACTGACTAGGTATCCCCCTTTCCCTTTCCTATCTCTTTTATGAACCGGTCGCTCTACTCTCATCTCTGCATCTCTCTCCTCAAAACCTTTCCACCCATCCTCTCCCTCTCCTTTTATTTTATCTTCCCATCTCTCCCTTTCCTCTCTATCACTCCTCTCAATCGCTCTACGCTCTGTCTTTCCACTTATACCTCTTTGCCCTCCGTCTCACTCTATTCATCTCCCTTCCATCTCCCCATCTCTCCCTCCCTCCCTTTCATCCTTCTCTCTATCTGTCCCTCCACGACTCATTCTCCTGTTTCTTTATCTCCTCTATCTGTGTTTCAAGCAGTGAGACAAAGTCTAGATTATGTATAGGAAGGATAATTCAGTGAGCGTTACTGGGGATGACACAGAGTTAATCCACTTAATGAACACAATGCACTCTCTCTCTCTTGCTCTACCTCGCTATCTATCTCTTCACCCTTTCTTTCCCTCTATCTCTTTTTCCATTCTCTCTCTCTCTCTCTCTCTCTCTCTCTCTCTCTCTCTCTCTCTTCTCTCACTCAATTACCCCCCCCCCTCTTTCATTCTTTATTTTCTGTAGGCCGTTGATGGAGAGGATTTCGAATGACAGCCGGGACAGTGGTCATCACAGGCGGTATTTTAGCTACAGTTATATTACTGTGCATCATCGCAGTACTGTGTTACTGTAGGCTGCAGGTAAGCCCCTCTTACAACCCTCTGGTCCTCTCTTCATTGTGGTCAGGCCATGTACTGTCACTGAACTGTTACCGTCACAATAAGCATCAAGTCACTCCATACCTCTGATCGAGACCTCTGACTGGGTGCTTAATAATCTGCTTCAGTAAAACTGAAAGCCAAAAACAAAAAGGCATGGCACACCATGTAATTCAATCTAAATTGAAAAGCCTTTATTTAGTTTCCTTTAGCACTGACGCACTTCAGCAAACATGTCTTCATCAAGGCGTGCCCCTCTGGACTGTTCCCCTCTTCTCCGAGGTCAGACTATGCGGCACAGGGAGCTCCACGTCACAATCACCGCACGCTCCGTAAGCAGTTAGACATCACAACATCACAACATCACACACCCTTTGAATATTCAAGCTGCACATACTGACTTGGATATGTCCCGCCTCGCACAACTTGCTGGGTGACTGTTTCTCAGAGCATTCAGAACTCTCTCACTAGACTACATGTTTTGATGCAGAAAGGGTTCTTTGGTTCTGGAATATCTGATGTTTTGTGATCATCAAACCTTCAGTGTGCAGATAGAACTGGGTAGGGTAGAGCGGGGTAACTTGAGACAAGATGTACAATGTAGTGTACAAAGGCTGTGTGGAGAACTGGGTAGGGGAGAGTGGGGTAACTTGAGACAAGATGTACAATGTAGTGTACAAAGGCTGTGTGGAGAACTGAGTAGGGGAGAGTGGGGTAAATTTGGCCACTTTTTACATTATAAGGTATAAAGACTTAGTGTGTTTAACTGGGTAGGGGAGAGTGGGGTATGTTTGGAACCTTATTTACATTATAGTGTAAAACCTGGTAGGGGAGAGTGGGGGGTGTTGAGACATTTTTACAATGCATTACCATAAGACAGTAAGTGGGTCAGAAAGAGACGACATTTAATTAACGAACCATCCATTCCTATTCCATTCAGCTAAAAGATAGACATCCAGCTCCTTTTCTCAGAGTCATGTTAATGTAATTGTATAAATACTTGGTTAATCTCCCATCTCTCGCTCATGCATGCTTATGCTCTTTTCCAGACTCCCTCTCGGTGTAATGTTGCGTAACAGATCACTGTAATGTTTGGTAACAGATTACCAAACTGCAATGTGTGCCACATGAGACAGCTTCATAAAGGCAGCATAGATTTAAAACAGACCTGCCATCTCATTCAAGTACTGTAGCTGTCCATTTGAATGGATTGCTCTTTGTGTCATCTCCTGAATGTTCTGCTGTCACCTGCACTTTGAATACCAAGTATTGTTTCTCTTCATGTTGGTAATGGGCTTTCCAAAAGATACTTTTAAGTCTTAAAGTTTTTGACACTCTTGTTTGACCCAGGTTGGTCACAGATCAAATAGACCTAAGACTTTTTTTTATTCTTAGTGATAGACATGCTGTGATTGTTAATGTTCTTATCTCCTCAGTCTCCCCTCTTTCCCTCTCTCTGACCTTATTATTGTTGTACGAAGGAGAAGATTTCTTATTCTCAAGGATATGCAGTGAATATTGACGTTCCCCTCGTTTCTTGTCTCCCGGACAGTATTATTGCTGTAAGAAGGAGGAGTCTGAGTCGGAGGAGGAGGAGCCCGACTTCGCTGTGACGTCCCGCCTCCCGCCTGTACACTCCAACCACAACATCGTGGCGGCGTCGGCCGCCGCCTCCAACCCCAACGGCCCCGCCCTCTTCACACCGCCGTTGGCGCGTAAACTGACGCGCTCGCAGACATTCTGCCCATCGTGCACGCACCATGAGCTGCCCTTCTACCTGCAGCACCCGGACGGACTGCGGAACGGCGGCGACCGCATCAGCTACCGCAGTGTCCAGCAACACGACCTGGACCTGCCCTTAGAAATGCCCAGCTACCACAAACTCAACCTGACCCGGTCGGTCACTATGAAGGACATGTTCAACCGCAGCTGCAGCATCAGCACTGACGTTTAGTGGCATTAGCGCCACCCGGTGGCATTGAGGACTCATGGAAATGGATGGATAATACAATGGGGACAGACAGTGGGACTGTGATTCTCCCATGAACCTCGGTCTTACACTCAATTATAACCACACATTAACTGGCGAAAAGATAAATCTGCGAGTTTGTCCTCTCCTCATTCTGCTTGGTCTGTGGTACAGTAGGAGGTTGACCCTGAAATAGCATAGAGTTTCTACACTGTCTGGACTCATACTATTGGATTACCCTAAACCTAAACCACCTTCTGGTTGAAATCCACCAAATCAACTCTACCTTTAAATAACAAAAAACAGACTTTGCGTAGTTGCTGCTAAAGAAACCAAGAAACCATGGTGATAAGGAGGAGGGTTATGGAGGCTACTCGCACTAGTGTGTCTCTCCGCCAATCTCCAGCCTGATCACCAGAAAGGGGCCGGAGCAGATCACATCCCAAGTTATGGATTATTCATCCATCGCATCATGGTTTGGAAATGGAGGAAGAGGGGGGGGTACAACATGTCAAAGACCGTAAAAATGTTGGAGATAAAAGGCTTGTGTTGGAAAGTAGGGGGTGGAGTCTGTTTTCTACATGCAGTTTTCTGGGGGGGGAAGGGGGGGAGCCGTGTTGCTATGAGAGCATTAGAGACGTGCTGCTTCTCATGGAAGACCAACCAGTGGGGATGGCTTGATCTTTTCTTGTACACAAAGCAGGAGATTGGGATTCTGTTCTTAATCTCAATGTGGATTAAGTTAGGATGAGAGGTGTGTGTTTTACATACCAAGGAAGTGATATATGGAGATAATCCTAGCCAGCGCTGTACACAACACGTTATCCTACTTTTTTTAGACTCTAATTGGGTTGCAATAACATTAAAAGGACATTAAAGGGGGGGCGTTTAAGTTAAGTTATTTATTCATGTGATTTACCAAACAGAATGTGCCCAGGGTTGGCTTAACCCGTTGGGATAAACAAGCTAAGTGGGTTTTGAAAATAGTTGTCCTTTTCTAAAGTTTTACTTCAGTCGTTATCATTACTGAATATTGCGAAACAGCATCTATACTATTTATGTCTGATGAGTGCTGAGAAACCATACAGACGAGAAAAAAAAAAGATATTTTATACACTTTACTATGTCATTTATGGTTATCTTGTTCACTGGAGTTTCAAATCGTGATATTTTCACCGGATTCCTTGTGTTGTCTAAAACCTGAGACCCATAGGCTAATAAATCTAAACAACATCTTGTGGTTTATCTTCATTCGATTGGATTGGACTTGGTTTAGCTCCCTCTCCACTCGCCTTGTTGGACTAGGAGGATGAACTCTGCACTCGATTTAGAGGCCTGGGAGAGTATGATCGTTCTCTCTGAGCTCTGCGAGCAGGACTGAAGGAAGCGCGCCGTGCTCTGTGCGCAGTATAGTCAGGATGGGGATGGAGAGGCTGCGGTTGTGTTTTCATGCCCACAGGCCACTCTTTCTATCAGATTATTTACTGCAGAGATTAAATCAGAGTGAATGTGGGGTGGGGGCTGGAATCTGATTGGCTCCCTCATGTTATTGTCCTCTCCATCTGTACATTCAGTGGTATTGGATGCTTTGCCTCTTTCTTCTTCTTCTTCCTTTTACCACCACCAGTTGACTAGCGAACACGGTTGTTGTTTTGTTTGTTTATCCCAGCAAATTAAACAATTTATCCGAACGGTATGGGCCTTTTTATTTAGTCGATCTATTCTTGCATCATGTCCATTCATGCAAACAAACACACAGGCCCGCATACAGTGCATTCGGAAAGTATTCAGACCCCTTCACTTTTCCCATATTTTGTTACGTTACAGCCTTATTCTAAAAGGGCTTAAATGTTATTTTTACACAAGAATCTACACAAAATACCCCATAATGATGAAGTGAAAACAGGTTTTGAGACATTTTTGCAAATATATAATTTTCTCTTGAACAGAAATACCTTATTTACATAAGTATTCAGATCCTTTGCTATGAGACTCGAAATAGAGCTCGGGTGCTTCCTGTTTCTATTGATCATCCTTGAGATGTTTCTACAACTTGATTGGAGTCCACCTGTGGTAAATTCAATTGATTGGAAAGGCACACACCTGTCTATATAAGGTCCCACAGTTGACAGTGCATGTCAGAACAAAAACCAAGTCATGAGGTCGAAATAATTATCCGTAGAGCTCCGGGACAGGATTGTGTCGAAGCACAGATCTGGGAAAGGGTACCAAAAAATGGCTGCAGCATTGAAGGTCCCCAAGAACACAGTGGCCATAATTCTTAAATGGAAGAAGTTTGGAACCACCAAGACTCTTCCTAGAGCTGGCCCCCAGGCCAAACTGACCAATCGGTAGAGAAGGGCCTTGGTCAGGGAGGTGGCCTAGAACCCGATGGTCACGCTGACAGAGCTCCAGAGTTCCTCTGTGTAGATGGGAGAACCTTCAAGAAGGACATCCATCTCAGCAGCACTCCACCAATCAGGCCTTTATGGTAGAGTGGCCAGACAGAAGCCACTCCTCAGTAAAAGGCACATGACAGCACGCTTGGAGTTTGCCAAAAGGCACCTAAAGGACTCTGACCAGGAGAAACAAGATTCTCTGGTGTCTGATGAATGTCTGATGAAACCAAGATTGAACTCTTTGGCCTGAATGCCAAGCGTCACGTCTGGAGGAAACCTGGCACCATCCCTACGGTGAAAAAGGGTGGTGGCTGGAGGATGTTTTTCAGCAGCAGGGACTGGGAGAATCATCAGGATCGAGGGAAAGATGAACGGAGCAAAGTACAGAGAGATCCTTGATGAAAACCTTCTCCAGAGCTCTGAATGTCCTTGAGTGACCCGGCCACAGCGTAGACTTGATCCTGATCTAACATCTCTGGAGAGAACTGAAAATAGCTGTGCAGCGGCGCTCCCCATCTAATCTGACAGAGCTTGAGAGGATCTGCAGAGAGGAATGGGAGAAACACCCCAAATACAGGTGTGCCAAGCTTGTAGCGTCATACCCCAAAATACTTGAGGCTGTAATTGCTGCCAGAGGTGCTTCAACAATGTAGTAGGTAAAGGGTCTGAATACTTATGTAAATGTGATTTTTGTCATTATGTGGTATTGAGTGTAGATTGATGAGGGAAAAAACGATTTAATCCATTTTAGATTAAGGCTGTAATGTAACAAAGTGTGGAAAAAGTTGAGGGGTCTGAATACTTTCCAAATGCACTGTACATACATAAATGTATGCATACATAGTATCTTTCAATATTTTCTCTTCCTTTTAAAACTGAGCCCCACAGGAAATGTAGTGTCATAAGGAATTGTATGAGAGACCGATATTAAAGATGGAATCAGCGCCACTGGCCGCCCCACCACCGTTGTTATTGTTTTTGTTGCAGAGTTGAGGAGCTTCGCGCAGCATGCTAAGAAAATTGCAGTACATATTGTGCTCTTCTATCACACGTGCAATGCTATCCGAGGGGGGAAAACTGTTTGTTGTTTACAGTAACTTCTTTGTTGTTGTAATATCGCAAAAGGACGTGGTTGTTTCACCATTAACGATTCCATGTTTAAGTACATGATTATATTACATTTATTTAAACTTTTATTATAAWTTTTTTTKACAGTATTGGTGTTCTTTGCTGAACTACAGTATTGCATTTTATGATACACTTTCGTTGTTTCCAGCTCTCTATGGTAAAACATGTTTCTGTCATTGTTTCAACTGTATGACTAAAGAACACATGGTTACTAATAAAAGTTTGTGAAAATCTCTAGTATTTTATGTACATCTATACTACTGTAGTTGTTACAACGAAAGCAAATTTTTATTTTATTTTATTTTTTAACCTTTTTTAACCTTTATTTAACAAGGCAAGCCAGTTAATAAGAACCCATTTTAATTTCCAATGACGGCAATTTACTATGGACATGGCTACGGACCTCCCCCTAAAGACCTCCCCAAATCTTATTTACTCAGAGTTATACAACATCACATATTCATCAGCATCAATTATAATGTCCATTGAGTTATGAAATATGGAGTAGACAGTCACTGTAAGTGACATCAAATATGACAGACRTTGGATGGATATATAAATGCATATGAAACAAGTCACTTCCTAACATAGTTGAAGACCAGTGACGGGAAACATGGCCTCTAACCACCACAGCTATAAAGTTTCTTTCCAGTGCTTACGGTCACACCTCTTTGAGATGATAGTGATGAAAATAAAATGTTTTTTTTCTGGAAATGACACTGACATGAGAATGAATCCGAGACGTATTTTGCTGATAAAGCATTGGGTCGGGATAGTGTGGGGTGTTTCACACAGTAAAACGGATGATGCGATTGCAGAGGCAATTACTCAGAGGCAAGGAACTCAATCCTGGTTCATGTAAGAATTAAATAGACCTGCCACAATGGACAGACAGGACACCGATTATGTCATTGTCTCCTTTTTGTCTTTTTGTTACACAGAGGTAAAAAAAAGTGCCTTATAATGCATCCACATTGTTCTGCTATGACCAATAATTTGACATATTCAAATGACTGAGACTGTTATAAAAGACATTATTCACAGCTAGAATCTTTGGTTGTAAATGAACCCTCTACTCCACACATYTGTGACCGACTGCCTTGATTCAGGCTTATGTAGCAACATTTGAAATTGTGTTTTTTACATAAAAGCAGACACAGAGTTATAAAATGGTACATCATTTGAGGAACAATGGGAAAGTAATTCTGCTTTGAAAGTTGATAAACTTGTAACGTCACTTTTGAGAAAATGGCCTTTGAATATTTTTGGTACCTACTGGAGAGCTCTTCTTTGTCTACACCCATTCAGCATTGTTCACACCCTCTTAAACTTTAGCCGCCACCCAAACTCTGACCATTTTATTCGTCCTAGCAGAGTTGGTTAGGCTGTTTTCATGTTATCCAGAGTGCTGGTGACTGTAACTGTGCTGCTGGCAACAATTTAATTACTTTTTTTTGCAGACGTTTACTGACATTGGCCATATTCAACGGGTGTTGAGTGTTCGTAAATTCATCAGTTATTCTGCGCTCTGGCACACTCAGACGAGAGTGCTCTGAAATCGAGAGTAGAGGGCCAGACTGGAATTTACGAACGCAGCCGAAATGATTACTTGCATAGTGGAGTTCTTTGTTAAGACATGTAGCTGCTACCTAGCTAAACAATGAACCATATCCCAACTCATGACGTTACTACCCTGCATGAATCTGCAGGTAACTTATAGATATCCCGCATGCCCTCCGACGAACCATCAAACAGGGAAAGCGTCAATACAGGCTAAGATCGAGTCGTACTACACCGGTTCTGACGCTCGTCGGAGGTGGCAGGGCCTGCAAACCATTATAGCACTACAAAGGGAAGCACAGCCGAGAGCTGCCAGTGACACAAGCCTACCAGACAACGCTAAACTACTTCTATGCTCGCTTCGAGGCAAATAACACCTGAAACATGCATGAGAGCAACCAGCTGTACCGGAAGACTGTGTGAACACCCTCTCCGCAGCCGATGTGAGTAAGACCTTTAGACAGGTCAACATTCACAAGGCCGCAGGGCCAGACGGATTACCGGGACGTGTACTGCGAGCAGGCGCTGACCAACTAGCAAGTGTCTTCACTGACATTTTCAAACCTCTCCCTGCCGAGTCTGTTAATACCAACATGTTTTAGCAGACCCCATATGCCTGTGCCCATGAACCACTAAGGTACCCTGCCTAAATGACTACCGACCCGTAGCACTCACGTCTGTAGCCATGAAATGCTTTGAAATGCTGGTCATGGCTCACATCAATACCATTATCCCAGAAAACCTAGACCCACTCCAATCTGCATACCGCCCCAACAGATCCACAGATGATGCAGTCTCTATTGCACTCCACACTGCCTTTTCCCACCTGGACAAAAGGAACACCTATGTGAGAATGCTATTCATTGACTACAGCTCAGCATTCAACACCATAGTGCCCTCAAAGCTCATCAATAAGCTAAGGAACCTAGGACTAAAAAGCTCCCTCTGCAACTGGATCCTGTACTTCCTGACGGGCCGCCCCCAGGTGGTAAGGGTAGGTAACAACACATCCACCACGCTGATCCACAACACGGGGGCCGCTCAGGGGTGCGTGCTCAGCCCCCTCCTGTACTCCCTGTTCACTCATGACTGCACGGTAGGGCACAACTCCAACACCGTCATGAAATTTGCTGATGACACAACAGTGGTTGTGCCGTGGGGGAGAACTTTGTGGGCTATACTTGGCCTTGTCTCAGGATGGTAAGTTGGTGGTTGGAGATCCCTCTAGGGGTATGGGGGCTGTGCTTTGGCAAAGTGGGTGGGGTTATATCTGTTTGGCCATGTCCGGGGGTATCGTCGGACGGGGCCACAGTGTCTCCCGACCCCTCCTGTCTCAGCCTCCAGTATTTATGCTGCAGTAGTTTGTGTTGGGGGGCTAGGGTCATTCTGTTATATCTGGAGTCTTTCGCCTGTCTTATCCGGTGCCCTGTGTGAATTTAAGTATGCTCTCTCTTTTTCACTCTCTTTCTTTCTTTCTCTCTCTCGGGGGACCTGAGCCCTAGGACCATGCCTCAGGACTACCTGGCCTGATGACTTCTTGCTGTCCCCAGTCCACCTGGTCGTGCTGCTGCTCCAGTTTCAACTGTTCTGCCTGCGGCTATGGAACCCTGACCTGTTCACCGGACATGCTACCTGTCCCAGACCTGCTGTTTTCAACTCTCTGGAGACAGCAGGAGCGGTAGAGATACTCTCAATGATCGGCTATGAAAAGCCAACTGACATTTTCTCCTGAGGTGCTGACCAGTTGCACCATCGACAACCACTGTGATTATTATTATTTGACCCTGCTGGTCATCTATGAACATTTGAACATCTTGGCCATGTTCTGTTATAATCTACACCCGGCACAGCAAGAAGAGGGCTGGCCACTCCTCATAGCCTGGTTCCTCTCTAGGTTTCATCCTAGGTTCTGGCCTTTCTAGGGAGTTTTTCTTAGCCACCGTGCTTCTACACCTGCATTGCTTGCTGTTTGGGGTTATATGCTGGATTTCTGTACAGCACTTTGTGACATCAGCTGTCAGAGACCTGGCCATGTGATGCCAGGACAATAACCTCTCCCTCAACGTGATCAAGACAAAGGAGATGATTGTGGACTACAGGAAAAAGAGGACCGAGCATGCCCCCATTCTCATCGATGGGGTTGGAGTTGAGCCGGTTGAGAGCTTCAAGTTCCTTGGTGTCCACATCCCCAACAAACGAACATGGTCCAAGCGCACCAAGACAGTCGTGAAGCCTATTCCCTCTCAGGAGACTGAAAAGATTTGGCATGGGTCCTCAGATCTTCAAAAGGTTCTACAGCTGCACCATCGAGAGCATCCTGACTGGTTGCATCACTGCCTGGTATGGCAACTGCTCGGCCTCCGACCACAAGGCAGTACAGAGGGTAGTGCGAACGGCCCAGTACATCACTGGGGCCAAGCTTCCTGCCATCCAGGACCTCTATACCAGGCGGTGTCAGAGGAAGGCCCTAAAAATTGTCAAAGACTCCAGCCAACCTAGTCATAGACTGTTTTCTCTGCTACCACACGACAAGCGGTACCAGAGCGCCAAGTCTAGGTCCAAGAGGCTTCTAAACAGCTTCTACCCCCAAGCCATACGACTCCTGAACATCTAGTCAAATGGCTACCCAGACTATTTGCATTCCCCCCCCCCTCTCCACACCACTGCCACTCTCTGTTGTCATCTATGCATAGTCACTTAAATTAATTAACTCCACCTACGTGTACATACTACCTCAATTAACCGGTGCCCCCACACATTGACTCTGTACCGGCACCCTGTATATATTGTTATTTTTTACTGCTGCTCTTTAATTACTTGTTACTTTTATCTCTTATTCTTATCCATATTTTTTGAAACTGCATTGTTGGTTAGGGGCTCGTAAGTAAGCGTGTGACTAATAAAATTTKATTTGATTTGATTTTAAGGGTACTATGGTGTTGAAGGCTGAGCTATAGTCAATGAACAGCATTCTTAAATAAGTATTCCTCTTGTCCAGATGGGATAGGGCAGTATGCAGTGCAATGGCGATTGCATCGTCTGTGGATCTATTGGGGTGGTAAGCAAATTGCGGTCTAGGGTGTCAGGCAAGGTAAAGGTGAAATGACCCTTAACTAGCCTCTCAAAGCACTTCATGATAACAGAAGTGAGTGCTACGGGGCGATAGTCATTTAGTTCAGTTACCTTTGCTTTCTTGGGTACAGGAACAATGGTGGACATCTTGAAGCAAGTGGAGACAGCAGACTGGGATAGGGAGAGATTGAATATGTCCGTTAACACTCCAGTTTGTCTGTGCATGCTCTGAGGATGCGGCTAGGGATGCCGTCTGGGCCGGCAGCCTAGCGAGTGTTGACACGCATAAATGACTTACTCACGTCGGCCAAGGAGAACAAGAGCCCACAGTCCTTGGGAGCCAGCCGCGTCGATGTGTTATCCTCATAGCTTTTCCGGGAGCAAGACATCGGTGTCCGCGACGTGGCTGGTTTTCCCTTTGTAATCCATGATTGTCTGTAGACCCTGCCACATACGTCTCGTGTCTGAGCCATTGAATTATGACACCACTTTGTCTCTGTACTGATGTTTTGCTTGTTTGATTGCCTTACGGAGGGAATAATTACACTGTTTGTATTCGGCCATATTCCCAGTGACCTTGTTATGGTTAAATGTGGTGGCTCGCGCTTTCAATTTAGCGCGAATGCTGCTATCTATCCACAGTTTCTGGTTTGGGTAGGTTTTAATAGTCACAGTGGGAACAACATCCCCTATACACTTTCTGGTGAACTCAGTCACTGTGTCCGTGTATACATCAATGTTATCCTCCGAGGCTACCCGGAACATATCCCAGTCCGGCTGATTAAAACAATCTCGAAGCATGGATTCCGATTGGTCAGACCAGTGTTGAATAAACCTTAGCACGGGTACTTCATGTTTGAGTTTGCCTATAGGAAGGGAGGAGCAAAATAGAGTCGTGATCTGATTTGCCGAAGGGAGGCAGGGGAGAGCCTTGTAGGCATCCCGGAAGAGAGAATAGCAGTGGTCGAGTGTTTTCCCAGTGCGAGTACTACAGGCAATGTGTTGATAGAACTTCGGTAGTGTTTTCGTCAAATTTGCTTTGTTAAAATCCCCAGCTACTATAAATGCGGCCTCAGGATATATGGTTTCCAGTTTGCATAAAGTCCAGTGTAGTTCCTTGAAGGCAGTCGTGGTATCTGCTTGAGGGGGAATATAGACGACTCTGACTATAACCAGAGAATTAAGAGAATTATGTTGGGAAGTAATAAGGTCCGCATTGGATTGTGAGGTATTCTAGGTCGGGTGAACAAAAGGACTTGAGTTTCTGTACGTTTTCACAATCACACCATGGGAGGTTAATCATGACACATAAACCACCACGCTTCTTCTTCATTCCTGTCTGTGCGATGTACTGAGAACTGTGGTGGAAATTACAACATTATGTTATTCACATTATTTTTCTATGAGTACTTTCACACTCTGTCTGTTCTTCTGAGAGGAGTCTCTGAGGCTTAACGCTGACAGTTGATTTACGATGCCTTGGCGATAAAACCTGAAAACTGCATTCCATTATTAGTGTCTGTGTGAAATGTTGGCCAGGCAAATCCTCCCTCCAGTTTATTTCKCCCACATCGCAGATGAATACTGCACTTCATCATTTGTGGGAAGAACCTAGTGTCCTATGTTTTTTATTTAACCCTTATCTTACCAGGTAAGTTGACTGAGAACACATTCTCATTTACAGCAACAACCTGGGGGATAGTTACAGGGGAGATGAGATGAATTGTAAGCTGGGGATGATTAGGTGACCAGGACGGTATGATGGCCAGATTGGGAATTTTGCCAGGACGCGTGRGTTAACACCCCTACTCTTACAGTAAATGCCATGGGACCTTCGGTGACCACAGAGAGTCAGGACACCTGTTTAATATCACATCTGAAAGACAGCACCYTAMACAGGGCAATGTCCCCAATCACTGCCCTGGGGCATTGGGACATTTTATTTTTTTAGACCAGTGGAAAGGGTGCCTCCGACTGGCCCTCAAATACCACTTCCAGCAGCATCTGGTCTCCCATCCAGGGACAGACCAGGACCAACCCTGCTTAGCCTCAGAAGCAAGCCAGCAGTTGGTATGCTTGCTACATTAGTTTTTATGTATAAACAAGTAGTAAATGACCTAGAGACAGACATTTGGCACCATGTAAAACTTGCTGTCTGTTGCGTGAGAGTACAATGTACCCTTGTAGAATTTTACATATCTGTTATTTGTCACGAAGACTCAGGAGGACTATAAAGAGTTGTAACCTAACCCTGCTTATTTGGGCTATTGACAATCACCCTTGGGTGACTGTTAATGCTCCATTATTGCAATAATAATTAATAAAGTTTGATGGTTTTAAGGAAATCTAAAAGTCTCTCCTTTGGTTAGAATAAATCAATGACAGAACCCAGCTGGCTGTATGGACGGTGACAGTATATTCCGGAGAGAGCCATAAAGGCCTGATTGGTGGAGTGCTGCAGAGATGGTTGTCCTTCTGGAAGGTTATCCCATCTCCACAGAGGAACTTTGGAGCTCTGTCAGAGTGACCATCGGGTTCACCAAGGCCCTTCTCCCCCGATTGCTCAGTTTGGCTGGGCAGCCAGCTCTAGGAAGAGTCTTGGTGGTTCCAAACTTTTTACATTGTGTTCAATGCTGCAGAAATGTTTTGCTACCTTTCCCCAGATCTGTGCCTCTACGGGCAATTCTTTCAACCTCATGACTTGGTTTTTGCTCTGACATGCACTGTCAAATGTGTGACCTTATATAGGTGTGTGCCTTCCCAAATCATGTCCAATCAATTGAATTTACCACCGGTGGACTCCAGTCAAGTTGTAGAAACATCTCAAGGATAATTAATGGAAACAGCATGCATCTGAGCTCAATTTCAAGTCTCACAGCAAAGGGTCTGAATACTTATGTAAATAAGGTATTTCAGTTTTTTATTTGTAATAAATCTGCAAAAATGTCTCAWCCTGTTTTTGTCTTTGTCATTATGGGGTATTGTGTGTAGATTGATGAGGAAAAATATATTTAATCAATTTTAGCTGTAACGTAACAAAATGTGGAAAAAGTGAAGGGGTCTGAATACTTTTCAAATGTACTGTACCCTCAAAACATGGTTAAAACTATAATTTTTAAATCATGGATGGTCAGTCCTTGCATCCATAGCTCTGCCTATGAATTTGAGATTGGTTACATTTCTCCAGGCCCATCCCTCAGCTTTTTAGCGAAACAAAGGCAGGGTGACGCTTTGTTATTGTTTTAATTAAGGACTCAAGCTTTAATGCACACATAATACTGGGCAGTGGATGATTGTAGTATGATTATAGTATCAAGACCAAGGACCACTTTGTCAGAGCCGTCTCCACGGAAACTGAAGCCTCGGCAAACACAATTTTAAAGTATGGTCAGGGCAGAGACACATCTCTAACTTAAGGTTACACCACCGCTAAATGATCACAAGCATTTTACATTCTCTAATGTAACCTTGAGAGAAGGGCTGAGAGAGATGGGAATCTGTAAATTAGTCCACGGTGACCGTGTGTGCGTGTTTGTGTGTGTATGTTTAGAGTAATTTACTTTAAAGGGTAGGAATCATGAGTTTTTACTCACCAAAGTAACTACACATTGTGGCAAAAGATTTAGTTGTAGTCATGATCTGATTACTTGTCATTTTTGTACAACTTCGGAATTATCTACAATGCACTATTGTCACCATCATTAAGAGAACCTACTCTGCTACTGAGTTGCATGGTAGCTCACTAGCTAGCTCGAGCTGGCTAACGTTAGCCACTAGCCATGCTAGCATGTAATTACATCCCAGGCCTAGTTATGGCAGTGGTGAGTTACAATCCACCAATCACGAGGAAGTGAGATGTAAACAAGCTATSGTATTACCAATCAGCGAGCATTCCCCACACGTGGGGCATCCTGCACGTTCAGCTTCAACAGGCCTTCTTGCCTCAGGCTCACGAAAGGGGAAAATCGTCCCTGTCTGCTCTAACTGTTTAGTACCTCATCTCACCTTGATTTTTGTCCTATTTGTTTTGTTAACCTTTTGGGACTGTGCTGTTGTGTGGTTATTTCCACCTGCCTGGAGCCTTCCTCCGATTGCCGGCTTGTTGACTGTTCCCCTTGTCTCCTGTGCCCTCTGCCGCCTCTGGAGTATTGCCCCTGGAATCTATCTACTTTGGATTACCCTCGATATATAGCTATTGGATTATCCGCCTCACTGACTCCTTGGGCCCGGTGAAATGGCCTCGCCCTCTGAAGAGCCCCTCTCCCTGGCTCTCGCTTAGTAACTCGGATGGGCCCCCGCCGTCAATCTGTTATTCTCTGCTCTCTCTTYGCTTTTGATCTGCTGGTGTTGTTTAAGTTGTGTTCTGTGGGTTCCTGCCTGTGCTATTTGGTCTTTAGTTGTTAACAATGTTGGGCTCTATGCGGACTGTGGTGGTTGGTTAGCTARGTTAGTTAGCTGGCTATGCTAGCTAGCAGGCTAAAATAGCTAACATTAGCTGGCTGGCTAGCTTGCTGGCTAAGATAACTTCATATAACATTCGTTATGTATTTCCAAAACATGTGGTTCCATTTTTGCTACATTAACTTTAAGGCTACCCTTAAAACACAAGTCACCAGATTTGATGAGAACTTTTATTGAAGAGGCCTCCGCTGCTGAAAATAAGTCACTGTCCCCCTGCCCCACTGACTGCTTCATTCTCACTCTTGGTTGTTACAAGCAGTGTGGCAGTGAGTGTGAGACAAATGCACTGTGAGCACCACCATCATTACTCACCGAAGTAATTGATGCTCTCGATCATTCCATTTCATCAAATGTCACATTTTAAGGAAGGGTTAAGGTAAGGGTTAAGTTAAGGGTTAGGTTGGGTTAAGTTAAGTTAAGGTTTTAAGGTTGGTTAAAGTTCGGGTTAAGGATTGGGTTAAGGTTTGGGTTAGGTAAGGTTAAGGTAAGGGTTAGGTTTGGGGTAAGTTATGGTTTAAGGGGTTAGTAAGGGTTAGGTAAGGGTTAAGGTTTGGGTTAAGGGTTGGGTTAAGGTTTGGGTTAAGGTTGGGTTGATTAAGTTTGGGTTAAGTTAAGGGTTTAAGGTTGGGGTTTAAGGTTAAGGGTTAAGATTTGGGTTTAAGGTAAGGGTTAAGTTAAGGGTTAAGGTAAGGGTTAAGGTTTGGGTTAAGTTAAGGGTTAAGGTTTGGGTTAAGGTTTGGGTTAAGTTAAGGTTTGGGTTAAGTTAAGGGTTAAGGTTTGGGTTAAGGTAAGGGTTAAGTTTTGGGTTAAGGTAAGGGTTAAGGTAAGGGTTAAGGTTTGGGTTAAGGTAAGGTTTAAGGTTTGGGTTAAGGTAAGGGTTAAGGTTTGGGATAGGCTTCAAATAAAAAACTAGAGTCCACGACTGTGATCAAACACACAACCTTCTGATCCAGAGTCATGAGATTACCCCTACCCACCACCCGTTTCCACAGCACCCTATGAAAATCCAAACTGAATTTATTTTAAGTGCTCACTATTGCSCCTAGTGGCTGGTATTGAARGTATTTCCTGACGTCCTCGGGATATGGATAGACGTCCAATTTCAACGTCAATCCTGAAGGACCTGGCTATTTATCTAACTAGCTAATGCTGTATGGTTCTGGCTGTGTGAAAAACTGATGGTGAATGTTYTGAAGCCAATAACACTTGCAAGCTACAGAATTGCTTCCACAATCACTGTCTTAGTTTTCRTCATAGGGTCAGCAAGTTGGYTATGGATGTMCCACCAGTCAAGAAGAGAAAAACAATATATTTTTTCAAAGGACGGGCAAAGGACTGTAAGTAAGGTTCTCAACTGCCTGCACACCACCCCTGGCAAACTAGCTGGCAAATTTGAGAACTTTCAGATGTCTTTAACTTAATCGCAGTGATCATGGGTCATGAATGTGTGTTCCATGTTTTAAAACTGTGTTTGGTGCTATCATGATCATAGCAGGAGAGTGACAGCCATGAACAGACAGACAAGCAGAGAGGGAGAGGCCACAAACCAACAGGTAAGTCAGAAGTGCCTCTCCAAGCCCATAGAGTTCCTAGACTGGTGATCTGTCATATTGTGAATCAATCTGAATGATCATATATGATCTCTGATGAAATGATAGCATCTTAAGTCTAGAGGGTGTATTGCATGTGTTAAAATCATTCAGGAGTGAGGCAGCCATGATGATACCAACAAACAGACACAGGCAGAGAGAGACAGAGAGAGAGAGGCTACAAACCAACAGGTAAGATAGTGTACAAAATGGTGGTTTAATTGAATATATCCACATTAACAGTCACAGTGGTATTCAGTACAGTATGAATGGCCATGGCCCTGAGACTGATTGGACTGTACCAAAGTGCCCCTCTGCATTAGCCTTGTAAAATTGCCCATTTGTAAGTTAAGATTTGTCTATATCCTTTCCTCAAAAGTCACTAGAATTTAAACCGGCATGCCCCCGAACCCCCGTAGCGGAATGTGTCCCCCCCAATGTCAGAGTCGCTCCTACGTCTCTTTCTCTCCATCCCAGTGTCCCATGGGGGGGGGGCGGGGGGTCTGCAATGTGATTTATAATCTTTGGCAGTAATACCAGTGAAGTGTTGTTTAGATGCAGTGGGTTTAAT
Organism: Salvelinus sp. IW2-2015; assembly: GCF_002910315.2. NCBI lineage: Eukaryota > Metazoa > Chordata > Actinopteri > Salmoniformes > Salmonidae > Salvelinus > Salvelinus sp. IW2-2015. Next base: position 3,608,228 of record NC_036842.1, on the reverse strand, counting down.
TTTATGTTAGAGAGTAA
>NC_036842.1:3593034-3602689 GCF_002910315.2 Salvelinus sp. IW2-2015 | reverse complement strand
GGCATGTTGAAAATATGTTTTACTTTGGGGAGGGGGTTTCAATAGCGGACAGACGGAGGAGTGATAGAAGGTTAAGAGGAGAGAGACACAGAGGATGGAAGAGAGGAGAGGGGAGGAAAGAATAGAGAGTGGAAGCATTGGCTTTCATCATGTTTATAATTCATGATGCCCCCCCCCCCCCGCGCTCGTAGAATTAACTCAAAATAATGTTTCCAACCACAAATAATAACTGTAGCGACCCTGTGTTTATAAACGTGGATATCGACTTTTACACTTCAACATGCTTTTGTGGCGCAGTGGATGCCACACAGGGCTGCTGGCCAGAAGGCTGAGGATTCACCCAAACCACAGACAAGCTCACTCTCCCTGCCTGTTTCATTACACTACGATCAAAGACAGCTACAGACAATGATCAGCTGGGGGGAAATCAGATTTTCCACATTTTGATGCCAGATTTATAATTATATACAATATATGCAACAAATTTTCCACCAACAGGTTTCTGAGCCAATGCAACACACACAAACAATAAACAAAGAATACCGACTTCGGGCACTTCAGTATCAAGGTTTCACTATGTCAATCTCGACAAACAGAAATACACTATATGGCCAAACGTATGTGGACACCCCTTCAAATTWGTGAATTTGGCTATGCAGCCATGCAACCTCCATAGACAAACATTGTCAGTAGAATGGCCCGTACTGAAGAGCTCAGTAACTTTCAAAGTGTCAGCATCATAGGATGCCACCTTTCCAACAAGTCAGTTCGTCAAGTTTCTGCCCTGCTAGAGCTGCCCCGGTCAACTGCAAGTGCTGTTATTGTGAAGTGGTCAACGTCTGTCCTTAGTTGCAACACTCCTTACCAAGTTCCAAACTCCCCCTGGAAGCCACGTCAGCACAAAAACTGTTCTTCGGGAGCATCATGAAATTAATTTCTGTGGCTGAGCAGCCATGTGCAATGCTAAGCTCACCATGTGCAATGCCAAGCGTCGGCTGGAGTGGTGTAAAGCTTGCCGCCCTTGGACTCTGGAGCAGTGGAAACGCATTCCCTCGAGTGATGAATCACCCTTCACCATCTGGCAGTCCGACAGACGAATCTGGGTTTGGCGGATGCCAGGTGAACACTACCTGCCCAAATGCATAGTACCAACTGTAACAATTGGTGGAGGAGGAATAATGGGCTAGAGCTGTTTTTCATGGTTCAGTCTAGTCCCCTTAGTTCCAGTGAAGATACATCTTAACGCTACAGCATACAATGACATTCTAGACGATTCTGTACTTCCAACGTTGTGGCAACAGTTTGGGGAAGGCCCTTTCCTGTTTCAGCATGACAATGCCCCCGTGCACAAAGCGAGGTCCATACAGAAATGGTTTGTCGAGATCAGTGTGGAAGAACTTGACTGGCCTGCACAGAGCCCTGACCTCAACCCCATCTAGCACCTTTGGGATGAATTAGAATGCCGACTGCACAGCCAGGCCTAATCGCCCAACATCAGTGCCCGACCTCACTAATACTGTTGTGGCTGAATGGAAGCAAGTCCCTGCAGCAATGTTCCAGCATCTAGTGGAAAGCCTTCCCAGAAGAGTGGAGGCTGTTATAGCAGCAAAGGGGAGACCAACTCCATATTAATGCCCATGATTTTGAAATGAGATGTTCAATGAGTTCAAGTTCCAAGATGGCTTAGCAGTTCAGACGTCATTTCTGTTTCGTATTGTCGTGTCCTGTATATATATATATATTTACACCTTTCTTCGCATATCTTTTATATATTTTATTATCCAAGAACTCAACTACAAAAGCTTTCCTGCAAAAGCTTTCCTGCAACCCGCTTCACCAATTACAAAAAAGTATTATTTACCTCAAATCTGAAAATCCACCGTGGAAGCTAGCCAGGGGCTAATTCAGAAGCTAGCCAGAAAGCTAACCAGAAGCTATCCGATAGCTAGCCAGAAGCTAATCTGAGCTTCTGTAAGCTGCCAGAAATTAGCCGTCTGCTGGCTAGCGTTGGTGTTTCAGCTGCCCACGTTTGTGGTCATCAGCTATTCCTTTAGCTCGATAATCTACCCGGCACTTTTGTGTGCAACGCGACTCGGACCGGAGCATTCCGGGACTTTTTTTCTCTCAGTTTCCCGCGGATTTTCAGCCGCAGGCTCTGGACATTTGCAGCTAGCTAGCTGCAACCGTGTGACTATTGGCTTACGTCGATCCCGGAGCAAACTCAAATCATTCCGGAGCTAGCCAGCTGAGGAGTTCATCAGCCATTCCTGGGCTACAGTCACCTATCCGGCCCGTTTTTTTTTTGTTTTTTTGTTTTGTTGTTGCTGCAGATACGGAGCACCACCGGGCCTCACGACTGACTGCCGACGTTATCTGCCCGAGGGAGTTATCCAACTGGCACCTCCGTCCCGACGTTACCTGAACGCTCATCTGGGGCCCGCTAACCGTTAGCTGTCTTATCGGCTGCTATCTGAATAAGTATATCGGACAATTATTATTATTATTTATTTATTTTATTTTTTTTCTTGGGTCACTATATCTATTTTGCCAATTTGGATTGATCCCCTCTACCACACGGAACCCCACTAACCTACCGACGGAAACGCACGAGGTATCTACAAATAGACTCCCATACTATGCTATTTTGCTACCGATAGCCATCTACCCGGCCAGCTGTCTGGATCGCCGTGACCCCAACCAACCTCTACTCACTGGACCCTTATTGATCATCGATTAAAGCGTGCCTCTCCTTAATGTAAATATGCCTTGTCCATTGCTGTTCTGGTTAGTGTTTATTGGCTTATTTCACTGTAGAGCCTCTAGCCCTGCTCACTATACCATACTCCAACCTCACAGTTCCACCACCCACATATGCGATGACATCACCTGGTTTCATGATGTTTCTAGAGACAATATCTCTCTCATCATCACTCAATACCTAGGTTTACCTCCACTGTATTTCACATCCTACCATACCTTTGTCTGTACATTATTCCTTTAGCTATTTTATCGCCCCAGAAACTTCCTTTTACTCTCTGCTCTAGAAGTTCTAGACGACCAATTCTCATAGCTTTTAGCCGTACCCTTATCCTACTCCTCCTCTTGTTCCTCTGGTGATGTAGAGGTGATCCAGGCCCTGCAGTACCTAGCTCCACTCCTATTCCCCAGGCGCTCTCTTTGATGACTCTGTAACCGTAATAGCCTTGGCCTTTCACTGCATATGCAAATGCATGTAGCATAGACCTCCTCCCTAAGTTTGTTTTTGTGTCACAGCTTGTAAGCACACCTACCTGCCTAACACCACACGACGTTTTATAAGTGCCGTGTGCGTAAAGTCCTGACTGAGAATTTTTGAGATGGGTCCTTTTCATAGACATGTTCTCATCCTAAGACGAGCTTATCAGACAAGATTGCAAAATGACACGCCAAGAGGGGGCGGTGATTGCAATCTATTGCAAGATTGCCTTGCAAGAGTTCTGTTTTACTAATCCAGGTCTGGTTCACCAAGAGAATTGTGAAGCTTCAATACTTTTAAAAATCCACCTACCTTAAAAGCTAAGGTCCCTCACCGTTCGCCGCCTTGCTATAAGAGCCAACACTCTTGCGCCCAGCTTGTGGCTCTGGAACACTATATCGTGACACTCGATTGCCCCCATTCTATATCTAGAGCTCCGATGCTCAAGGAGCGAGACAGAGCACCGTAAGAGGAGTTTAAACGATGACGTTGAAACACGCTCAACGCCAGCCACCTCTACAATCTACAACGTGCAAAGCCCCCAATTATCACTGACACAGATATTATTCAATGATACCTGTACCAGGCTACAACGACAACAATTTCCTAGTAACACACGGACCCTGCATAGAGATAGTCAAAAGGTAAAGGCTAACAAACCTTTGGCGCCTCCGACAAATATAAACAATACCTCTGCTGTCTTTACACAAGAGCCAAAGATCTCAAGAGCGTAATAACTGCTCATGGCCCTGCAATCCGTCAAATGGTGTCTAGCGGTCAAACGACCTACGCACTCATCACTGATATCTAAGACTGGCATCACCTGATAAAAACCACACTGTGGAGGTCAGAACGCCCTAGCGAGGCTTACTATTCTGAGAGTGTGAGTCCTGCAGAGGTATCCGTATGGAAGGAAGTAAGAATTGACTCATCCTCGGTCGTATGACGGATGCCTTAGGAATTATTCTCTTTCTTTAACTGACTTGGCTCAAACATACTTGACCAAGAGGCATGGATCCTGCACATCTAACGAAGGTTTCAGATTACAGGAATGCAGATATAAGCTCCTGGTGTCTCGTGTCCTGACACTAGACTGCCCCGTTGAAAGCGTTATACTAGAAGAAACAGTCCTCAAATGGTAGCGTTTACGTGCATTTGAGGCATCAACGACTAGCGCCACCGTGGAGTCTATGTCTACAGTTGTCAACAATGGGAAGCAGCTCAGAAACTTCAAATAAACTCTAAACACCAGAAAGAGCAGTTAGAAGAGACAGCCAAGGTGGTTCAGATACTTTATCTCATTTCAAGCGGGAGAGAATGTCTCAGCGCCTTTAATCCCGAGGAGCTTTGCATACACACTCAAAAGTGGTCCATCAGTGAAGTAAGAGGTTAGGGTGTTTGGGGTCAGGCAGGGCGAATCATCAGAACCAGCCTGGCGGGTAGTAAAATGGGTCTAATAGTGAGATAGGCAAAAAGAACACCTCCTCGCACCAGCTGTACCAAATCTGGGCTGAAGTGCTAATATTTGATTACACTGAGTCTCAACCAACCGACGTCAAATCCTTACTATACCCGTCAGTGAGACATTTACAAGTAAGCATTTTCTACGGGCTGTTTCCATCTCGCGTTTGTGCCAGCCTGTAGCTGACGGCCGAGCCCGGACATCAACAAGTCACCTCGCGCACCTACATCCGTCTGAAACTCGACTACCAGAGATTAGTCGCTTCCCGATATTCTCCTCTCATGACACATAAAATAAACAAATTATAGTCAGAACTTGAATAAGTCTCACTAAAAGGAGCTGCATAATACTGAACTCAATATCCAAATATGCAGCCATGAGAGCTAGATCACTATTCATGGTTACCAATAGTTCTTTTGCAGGAACCCTGATCCTAGACTGAAACAATTGGTATGCACCGTTTAGCGATGGACCTAGCAGTTCACAACCGCTCTCGTTTCATCGTGGTACGCGTCTTGAGGGATATCGCGCCAAAAGGGATTGGACAGGCATGCTGAATAAAACGCTTCTCTTCCGGCCTCATATGCTAAACATCAGGGCAAGCCGAGGTGTGCGTAGACAGACGTCTTGAGCCTGCGATGCTACAGCTACCGAGTACATACTGCAGTCTAAACTCCAAACAAACACAAAAAAAACCCTAAGAGCCTTATCATATAAGGGTCCTCGGAAGCGCAGAGTCAACCGGAAACATGAATGGATCGCGAACTATGTTTCGCACCTCCACTGGAAACCTCACGCATGACTGACACTATCGGTACACGCTACTCGTCAAGTCTGGGTGTCCTACAGAGCTCGGTCTAGTGGTGCCGGACCGTACACATGGCACTCATATGTGTATGATACTCACGTATGACTCTCTCTATACGCGCACTGGATAGGAAAACAATACTCGTGCAGGGACGTAAGCCCAATAGGTCCACACGGTTTGGCAGCTAGCTACGCGGCATACATATTGGTACCCCATGAGGCCCCAACGCCGCGTTGTAGACTCTGATCAATCCAGCGGGGACATACTAACATCTGGACAGAAAGCTACACAGCACATAGAGTTTCCTCCCGGAACTCACCCATGTCACGTAGTCCTGGGCCCCATCGACATGGAGTGCCTGGTTACAATTCAGAACTACTCGACTCTGAGCTACAGAAGGAAATAGCGGTATCAGTGATAGTCAACACATAACAGAGAGCGGTGTCTGGGTGCTGATCTTGAAACCCAAACGCCTCTGGCCACGAGCACTACATCGCGGGGTCGCCTCAAAGGCGTGGTGACATGCTTATTGACCACGACAACTCTTTCTGCGCCTCTGTTAGTATACGGATAGCTTCTGGGCATCATAAGCTTTTCGCATTGGTCGTCAGGCTGTTCTGTGGTAAGATATGCCTCCTTGGTCTTGAGCGTATCTCACCTAGTGTACGCAGAGCGAACACTATTTCTGTATTCTAGATTCTGTGCCCTGAATGCTTGTTAGAGACAACTGTAGTTAACACATACCCTCCAGTGCGTAGTCTTGATAATAGTCTCGGTGAAAAGACGGGCAATCTGCTACGGACCATTGCCGTTGGTCGGGCATCAAGTTGCGTCTTGAAATACAAAATAAACTAAATGCAGGACTCTTCGAGAGCGATCGCTTGCTCGCACACATGCAACCCCTGTACACAACAAGACTACTCATGGAAAGCTCGACTTAGGAGAAATAGTGGGAGCAAAAGTAGGATAGGTCTGGAATATAGAACTAGAGTGGAAAACATGCCTCCTTTGCTAAGATCTCACAATGTTCATATAGATTCACTAAATATACAGTATTAATAAATATAGAGTATTGATGCGAGAGCATAAAGTGCTGTATTAAACAGCAACTATAAAATAGCATCTCACTTCTCAACACTCATGCTGCCAACAGTACACACCTCGTGTATACACAACATGATACACACCAATACAAAATCGGTACACCGTAACTTCACACTCGCGATCTTACGGGTGACCATCGTCTTTGTGAATATCGAAACATTCGCTTCTGCGAGAACCATCCTCCATCTATCCAATAATCAATGAACTCATTCATAGATGCAGTACGTATTCACAAGGTCGCCATCCGCTTTTGTAGCTAATACCCATACAGTACACCTCTCCACACCCTGGGAAGGGCGACTTGTAATCTACCTCGAATCGCTGTGCATCGAGTTTCATTGAGCACTCACAGTTCGGCACGACAGGGGACTCCTAGTCAATCGCAGGTAATGCTACAAGCCCTGCTAGGTAAAGCTCACCCCATATCAATCGTGCAGCTTCGTCTGGTCCTACATCAATAGGTCAGGACAACCTACCTGTAGCACAACGCTCAGCAGGTTTATGCTCTATCCTGCAACCTGTTCCGGCCAAACCAGACTTCAAATGTCTTCCTTGGTCTGGCGCCTACTCTGCCTTATCCACGTAATTCTTTCATTGCTCGCCAAAGGTGATCTGGACATCAGATGCTGCAAAGAAGTATGTGAGAGACTTGGACACACTGAGTGCTAGTCCACGCCTACAGTCTAGTCTTTAGTTCACAGACTGTGAGGAGTAGCTCATATGACTGAGCAGCCAAACCGCATTACATAGTTTCTATTTGAATTGGACACCGCAAGGACCATACTACCGGGTTATGCTCACTGTAATTCTATGAAGGTCTTATATTTTGGTTCGCTCCGTTGCACACTGCGAGAATTGAGTCTCATCTGATAATGTGCACTTTCCTTCCACTCGAAAACCACATCGTTTCTGCAGTGTCTTCTTATTTTTTATTTTACTTGCTGTGTGTAATTTACTTCGCCACCAAACGTTATTGGCTATTTTAAGTATATCAGAATTTAGTTATTTATACATATAAGAAGTTTGTTTTGCACTTCACTCGTTCACCTTTAACTCTGCACTCACTTCGCTCATCATTGTAGAATATTAGAACTTATTATCTACTTAATTTTATCTTTCAGCCTGATCATGGACTAGACTATGACGTAACCTCCTGGCATTTGAAATAAACTCCATGGCTACTCATGAGTGTCTGCTCATTGTATTGTAGTCGATACTTCTTTTCGAATCTTGATCTGGCCACGGATTGTTGCGAAGTTACTGAGTCATTAATTGAGAGAACGATGGGGGTTATGCTCGTATATTCATGCCTACCTGGTGTGCCAACATCCGACAAGGCTTTAAAAATACCACACACAGAATAAAACGTCTGTCGGATGCCAAGAATGGGTGAAAGAGATAGATTCTAGACAACGTGTCACCACTACATGATAGAATGTAACGTTTGTATTTCCCTCTATAGCAACTGACCTTACACCAGAGATTGCGAAGAGAGGGCTTCAGGGCGCTAACAGCCAGATTGACGAGAACGCACGCCGGATATCATGCTGATAGGCGACTGCGTATCGGCGCTCTTGCTGATCGATAATTATGCCATGGTGACGGTCTATTCAGGAGTGAGTGAGAGGTGCGAGCAACAAGAAAATGTTAGCTGAACGATAGATTCCTAGTGAGTATATTAAGATAATCTGATGATGCTCTCCGCCTGATATTTAGAATCATAAGGTAGTAATCTGTTGGAGTGCTCGAGACAGTGGTCTCTCACCTCAGTGTGCAGAGCTCCTTCATTAGTGACATTAGCCGCGTTAAGGTCAGATAGAAGTCATACTATAAGAGTACGATGACCACACACTCACATTACAGCACTTGCCATAATCCTGACCGCGACGGAGAACGTTTCTCATGACAGCGTCAGAAACTTTGAGTTATCAGAACTGATTCAAGATATGGTAAAGGTGGCCAAACTGTGCATCAGCTGACTACTTTGAAAGTTACTGAGATCTGCTAGTCGAGAGTACGAGGATCACAGAGATCTAACGTAGACATGATAATGTGTCATAATCTAGGGACAAAACACACTACCCTCCCCTGTGCCCCCAAAAACCACACAACCCCCCAAAGCAAAAACAAAATGTTTGACAACCTCCCTATTTTGGACCACCTCTCCACCTCAGTACATTGCGATCTGACCCTTAGTTTCTAAGTTTGTGTGTGTGTGTGTGTGTGTATGCTAGTCAGTGTTTGGTCATTGATTTATTTTGGCTCGGTATTTCTTTGTTATTCAATAAAATGGTAGATACTGTATATACAGTACCGTCAAAAGTTAGGACACACCTACTCTTCCAGGGGTTTTCTTTATTTTGACCTTTTTCTACATTGTAGAATAATAGTGAAGACATCAAAATATGGAATATTACATATGGAATCATGTAGTAACCAAAAAGTGTTAAACATGACAGCTTTGCACACTCTTGGCATTCTCTCAAGCAGCTTAATGAGGTAGTCACTTGGAATGCATTTCAATTAAAAGGTGTGCCTTATTAAAAGCTAATTTGATAGAGGATACGGATGATCTCCATATGTGTGGTTCCCACAGTGAAGCTGAGGAGGAGGTGTAATGGTATGGGGGCTTTGGTGGTGAAATGTCAGTGATTTCTTTAGAATTCAAGGCACACTTAATCAGCATGGCTACCCAGCATTCTGCAACGATACGCCATCCATCTGGTTTGCGCTTAGTGGGGAAATTATTTGTTTTCAACAGGACAATGACCCAACACACCTCCAGGCTGTGTGATATTGATCAAGAAGGAGAGTGATGGAGTGCTGCATCAGATGACCTGGCCTCCACATCACCCGACCTCAACCAATTGAGATGGTTTGGAATGAGTTGGACCGCAGAGTGAAGGAAAAGCAGCCAACATGTGCTCAGCATATGTGGGAACTCTTCAGACTGTGAAAGCATTCAAGGTGATGCTGGTTGGAGAAGACCAAAGTGTGCAAGCTGTCATCAAGGGAATGGGTGGCTACTTTGAAGAATCTCCAAATC